>NC_044406.1:117738397-118038397 GCF_006542625.1 Nomascus leucogenys | reverse complement strand
CTGAAAGAGTTCTCCTCACTTCAGGGAAAACTTTACCTTACTCCAGGAAAAGCTTTACCTTTGGGTCTGAAAGCCATTCCCAGAGGCTTTTTTCAAGCCCTGGAAAATTAAAGAGAATTTTAAATAATATAAAACATAAAACAATTATTCAGTGTTCTTTTTTATGTGGAGAGGGACAGAGTCTCGCTCTGTCACCCAGGCTAAAGTGCAGTGGTGCAATCTTGGCTCACTGCAACCTCTGCCTCCCAAGCTAAAGTGATTCTCATGCCTCAGCCCCCTGAGTAGCTGGGATTACAGGTGTGCGCTACCATGCCCGACTAATTTTTGTATTTTTAGTAGAGATGGGGTCTCACCATGTTGCCCAGGCTGGTCTCAAACTCCTGACCTCAAGTGATCTGTCTGCCTCGGCCTCCCAAAGTGCTGGGATTACAGGCCACCATGCCTGGCCGCAGTGTTCTTTTTCATCTTCTTCTCTCTCAAGCCAAAGTCCAGTTGTAGGAAGTGCTTCTGAGACCAGGGTCCATTGTTAGCTGTTGTTCTCATCCCCAGCAATGACTAGGTTTGGGAGAAACTGTTTGAGCCTCTGTGCCAGAGCTAGCAGTCACCCACACTGAGGAACTCCACATTTGGACCCCAGAGGGTACAGATTAGAACCCTTTGGATGGGTAAGGTAACCAGGTTATCTCGGGATTTAAAATCCTCGTTGGAATTCAGGCAGGTATTAGAACACATCATATCTCTTTAAACCTTAAGCTACCACCTAGTGCCCGCTTCCGAGGCTGGAAGAAGATCAGCTTCCAGAGTATCTAACTTCCAACTGAGGAGGAGCTACAAAGTAGTGAGCCAAAACCTGACTCCACATAAATCACTGGCATTCAGGTACCCTGGGGCACAATAAAAAAGGAAGCTATAATACAAAAAGGAATAGCGATTACTATGGCTCACAGGAGACACTGCTCTGTCTAAAAGTATTCAAATCCAAATCTTTAAAACTGTGCTGCCCAAGTAAGCTCTGTGGACAGGCACTGGTTAGCCCCTGGGCCACTAGTTTGCAACCTCTGACTGAAATCTGCAATATTGCAATGAATGCCTTTTAAATGGGAAAATTAGAGGCATAATGATGAGCACTGGAAGAAGCATGCTTTACAGTGATGGTCTCCCTATTATTCCTCAATGCACACCATGTAGGTCATCACCTCCTCACAATGCTGATCCTCACATTAGGCACTCACCAGCTCCTGGTAGGCATCCTCTGGGACCTAGCTCCCAATGCAAATGTATTTCCTCCTTTGGAGAGAACTAGAATCTCTAACTCTTGAGAAGTGAAGGGTGCTCTTCTCAGCTGCTTTAATTATATTCACCGAATGGATTGCACACTTGTCTTGACAAGAAATCAAGCAAAAAAAATGCAACTGTTGGCAAATTGGACCCACCCCATGAGTTATGCCAGACACTCGAGCACATGCACCAGGAAGCAAGAGACAACTTTCTTCTCCCAAAATGCTTCATGATTTTCTTTGTCATAGGTAGTCAGCACCTGGTCTGGTTTCAGGAAATGTTGCATAGAATGTCAGGATTGACAGGGCTATTAGTAACAATGTAATTCAGCCTCCCGTATTCTAGATAGAGAAACTTAGATACATAGAGGGCAAGTGATTTGTCTAAGGTCGGATACAAACACAGAGCCAAGGTGTATGCTCTCTTTTTACTTTTTGAATATCAGAACTTTCAAGATCCTTAGCAATGCAGCCTACTTTTCTTCTCATTTACTGAGGCCCAGGAATCGAAAGAGATTTGTCCAAGGTCACATAACTAAATAATGGCTCAACTAGGCCTCCTAAACCCCAGGAACTCATTCTTTCCTCTATATTTTGTTAAATTGTTTTGGAGACAAAGCCTTGTTCTGTCACCCAGGTTGGAGTCCAGTGGCGTGATCATAGCTCATTGCAGCCTTGACCTCCTGGGCCCAAGTGATCCTCCTACCTCAGCCTCGTAACTAGTTGGGTCTACAGGCCAGCACCACCATGCCTGGCTAATTTTTTAAAAAATATTGTAGATACAGGGTCTTATTCTGTTGGCCAGGCTGGTTTTGAACTCCTGGCCTCAAATAATCCTCCTGCTTCAGCCTCCCAAAGTGCTGGGATTACAGGCATGAGCCACTGTGCCTGGCCAATGATGGTCTGTTTTAATGATGTAACTCAACTCTGTGTCCCTTATATTGACAAGCATACATCAGGAGATTGAGAATGGAAGGAGGAAGAGGCTTGGGGTATGTAGGGTGTGAGGGGAAGGTACCCGAGACTCACTTGCTGCTCTCTGATTCTTTGGGTGATAGGCCCTACTTTTTCAAGTGGTGCAAGATTTTCATTTTGTGTACTTAAAGGAACAGATCTCAGAGTAAAACTAGCTACCCAAGAACAGTGTGGCCACAACATGCACAAAATGAATACATGGCCATTTTATTACAACTTTTGAGCTACTCTCTACACTCCCTGCTATGTTTCCTCTGCCCATAGATAGCAGAGAGGCATTCAGGCATTGAACATATCAGGGAAGACACCAGGAAGAGAAGGAGGAAAACAGAACCGCATATGTGGGACTAGATAAACATTAACATTCTAGGGAAGTCTGATGGGGATATCTGAATAGAGCTTATTCTGGAAGCATCAAAAGCAGCCCCCACTGATAGCATCTAGCCCACTATTCTTGGCTGATACTGAACACTACTCCTGGCCATGTATCCATTTTGTGCATGTCACGGCCACATTGTTTCTGAGTAGCTGGTTTTATTTTGAGATCTGTTTCTTTAGGTACACAAAATGAAAATCTTGCACCACTTAAAAAGGCAGGGCCTATCACCCAAAGAATAAGATTTACTTCCAACAGAGCCAAAGCCTGAGCAGCAATCTCTCCCTTGTCTAGAATCTAGCACAGAGCAATTCAGTTGCACTCCATTTTCATGTGCATTCTGCTTCATATTCAGGGAGTTCTGAGGAACAAAGACCAGATTAGCAGTATTAGTGAGATCCCTAAAAATGATTAAAAACAGAGCCTTTGCAAATGAGAATGAAGAGGTACATCTTCCATCTTACAGCCAGTCCCACCCCTCATCCCACCAACTCTTTAAGATTAAGGTGGCTTGCTCACTTAAATAAACAATGTGGAAAGAAAGTAATGTTTAAGACAAATGTGTTAGGCATCAATGATAACATTTCAGGTTCTAAGCTCTTTATGGAGAGATATTTAGGGGGCTGGAAATCATGCTTGATACTTCTCTGATCATACCAGTGTGGAACACCCATGTCACTTCGTCACTCTTATAACACAGTACATTTTGATTTAGGTAACACCACGATTATTTTGCAAAACACCTTGAAATGATATGCAAGAATAGCCCATTTCTAACCAGTAGTCCATCATAAACACACTCAGATTTCAGAGGGTAGTACAAAAGTGTTATTCACTTTACCTATTGGTTTTCCTTTCAGTCCAATCAAAACTCATGTCTGTTGACAGCCCCTAGTCTCCCTCCTCTCCCTTCTACCATGTTCCAGCCCCTTCCTGTAGGTTTTCCAAATGGTCTGGAATCTTGATTGTGATAAAGGCCGGAGATTCTCCATTCTGGCAGATGGGAGGTGATGATGATGGATCTTTCCATCCAATGGCTTCTTACAGTCTCTTTTAGCATAGAGAAACCATATGACCTTTCTTCTTGTTTATATTAAACATCATTAACAGTAAAACTTTGATGTCATTATGTGAAAAACATAACGGAAAACAAAGCAAGACCCTGTCTCAAAAAAAACAAACAAAAAACAAACAAACAAAAAATCTTGACACCCCCCCCACCCCCCTGCCCCAGAAATAAGGAGAAGAAATGAAAAGAGTTAAAGGAATGAAGAATCCTATCCTGCTATACTTATATTAAAGTTATTCGTCTTTCCTGCTGTATTAGGCCATTCATGCATTGCTATAAAGAAATACATGAGACTGGGCAATTTATAAAGAAAAAAGGTTTAATTGGCTTCTGATTCTGCAGGCTTTACAGGAAGCATGGTCCTGTTATCTGCTCAGCTTTTGATGAGGCCTCAGGGAGTGTTCAATCATGGCAAAAGGTATAACAGGAGCAGGCATTTCACATGGTGAAAGCAGGAGCAAGACAGAAAGAGAAAGCAGTAGGGTCAGGGGAGTAGGTGCTGCACATTTTTAAATGACCCCATGTCATGTGAACTCAGAGCGAGAGCTCACTTATCACCAAGGAGAAGGCCCAAGCCATTTGTGAGGGATCCGCCCCCATAATCCAAACACCTCCCACAAGGTCCCACCTCCAACATTGGAGATTATATTTCAACATGAGATTTGGATAGGAACAAATATCCAAACTATATTACCTACATACATAGGTTCCTAGAGGGCAAGGATCATGTATACAGTAGTGAGAACATTAGTAGCTCAACAATATTTGGGCAGAGAACAAATAAGTAAATGAATGAATATTCCATGAGCCCCCTTCTTTGTTAAGGCTGCCTATAAGGAAATTCATTTGTGCAAATGGGTTGAGAAGATTTCCCTCAAACATAGAATGGAGTTAAGGTTTGCCCTCCATGAAATCTTTGGATATGGAAATCGTGGTTTTTCAGGGCCTGCATTTTAAGTCCATCCAAGCCCATATCTGACTTCTGCATGACTTTTTTTTTTTTTTTTTTTTTAAGACGGAGTCTCGATCTGTCGCCCAGGCAGGAGTGCAGTGGCACGATCTCGGCTCACTGCAAGCTCCACCTCCCAGGTTCACGCCATTCTCCTGCCTCAGCCTCTGGAGTAACTGGGACTCAATAGATGCAGAAAAGGCCTTTGACAAAATCCAACAACCCTTCATGCTAAAAACTCTCAATAAATTAGGTATTGATGGGACATATCTCAAAATAATAAGAGCTGTCTATGACAAACCCACAGCCAATATCATACTGAATGGGCAAAAACTGGAAGCATTCCCTTTGAAAACTGGCACAAGACAGGGATGCCCTCTCTCACCACTCCTATTCAACATAGTGTTGGAAGTTTTGGCCAGGACAATCAGGCAGGAGAAGGAAATAAAGGGTATTCAATTAGGAAAAGAAGAAGTCAAATTGTCCCTGTTTGCAGATGACATGATTGTATATCTAGAAAACCCCATCGTCTCAGCCCAAAATCTCCTTAAGCTGATAGGCAACTTCAACAAAGTCTCAGGATACAAAATCAATGTGCAAAAATCACAAGCATTCTTATACACCAATAACAGACAAACAGAGAGCCAAATCATGAGTGAACTCCGATTCACAATTGCTTCAAAGAGAATAAAATACCTAGGAATCCAACTTACAAGGGATGTGAAGGACCTCTTCAAGGAGAACTACAAACCATTGCTCAATGAAATAAAAGAGGACACAAACGAATGGAAGAACATTCCATGCTCATGGGTAGGAAGAATCAATATCGTGAAAATGGCCATACTGCCCAAGGTAATTTATAGAGTCAATGCCATCCCCATCAAGCTACCAATGACTTTCTTCACAGAATTGGAAAAAACTACTTTGAAGTTCATATGGAACCAAAAAAGAGCCTGCATTGCCAAGTCAATCCTAAGCCAAAAAAATAAAGCTGGAGGCATCACGCTACCTGACTTCAAACTATACTACAAAGCTACAGTAACCAAAACAGCATGGTACTGGTACCAAAACAGAGATATAGACCAATGGAACAGAACAGAGCCCTCAGAAATAATGCCACATATCTACAACCATCTGATCTTTGACAAACCTGACAAAAACAAGAAATGGGGAAAGGATTCCCTATTTAATAAATGGTGCTGGGAAAACTGGCTAGCCATATGTAGAAAGCTGAAACTGGATCCCTTCCTTACACCTTATACTAAAATTAATTCAAGATGGATTAAAGACTTAAATGTTAGACCTAAAACCATAAAATCCCTAAAAGAAAACCTAGGCAATAGCATTCAGTACACAAGCATGGGCAAGGACTTCATGTCTAAAACACCAAAAGCAATGGCAACAAAAGCCAAAATTGACAAATGGGATCTAATTAAACTAAAGAGCTTCTGCACAGCAAAAGAAACCACCATCAGAGTGAACAGGCAACCTACAGAATGGGAGAAAATTTTTGCAATCTACTCATCTGACAAAGGGCTACTATCCAGAATCTACACTGAACTCAAACAAATTTACAAGAAAAAAACAAACAACCCCATCAAAAAGTGGGTGAAGGATATGAACGGACACTTCTCAAAAGAAGACATTTATGCAGCCAAAAGACACATGAAAAAATGTTCATCATCTCTGGCCATCAGAGAAATGCAAATCAAAACCATAATGAGATACCATCTCACACCAGTTAGAATGGCAATGATTAAAAAGTCAGGAAACAACAGGTGCTGGAGAGGATGTGGAGAAATAAGAACACTTTTACACTGTTGGTGGGACTGTAAACTAGTTCAACCATTGTGGAAGTCAGTGTGGCGATTCCTCAGGGATCTAGAACTAGAAATACCATTTGACCCAGCCATCCCATTACTGGGTATATACCCAAAGAATTATAAATCATGCTGCTATAAAGACACATGCACATGTATGTTTATTGCAGCACTATTCACAATAGCAAAGACTTGGAACCAACCCAGATGTCCAACAATGATAGACTAGATTAAGAAAATGTGGCACATATACACCATGGAATACTGTGCAGCCATAAAAAATGATGAGCTCATGTCCTTTGTAGGGACATGGATGAAGCTGGAAACCATCATTCTCAGCAAACTATCACAAGGACAAAAAACCAAACACCGCATGTTCTCACTCATAGGTGGAAATTGAACAATGAGAACACATGGACACAGGAAGGGGAACATCACACTCCGGGGACTGTTGTGGGGTGGGGGGAGGGGGGAGGAATAGCATTAGGAGATATACGTAATGTTAAATGACGAGCTACTGGGTGCAGCACACCAACATGGCACATGTATATATATGTAACTAACCTGCATGTTGTGCACATGTACCCTAAAACTTAAAGTATAATAAACAAAAAAAAGAAATACCATTAAAGAACTCTTGTGATTATATTGTGCACCCCCTGACAATCCAAATTATCTCCCCATCTTAAGGTCATTAACTTAATCACATTTGCAAAGTCCCTTTTGCCTCCAAGGTAACATGTTCACTGATTCTAGGCATTAGGACATGGACTTTTTTTTGGGGGGGCATTATTCTGCCCATCACACCAAATCAATATCACTGCCTTTCCTGATTGTCCCAAAGCTCCATAATCTCTTTATTTGAAAAAAATTATTGCATAAGAGTGGGTACCACTCCCTTTAGCACCTGTTATTCTTTAATTAGCTAATATCTGTATACTTACTCATCCATTCCTTCATTTTACTAGTATTTATTGCCTTGGATATCTTCTCTGTGCTAGTAATTGTGCTGGGTACTGGGAAAAAAAGTCATGACATTTGTCTTACAGAAGCTCACTATTTAGTGAGGAAGAGTAATATATAAACAGAGAAACACAAGAAGATGTTTAGTGAGCACTGACAGAAATATGTGCAGGATATTGTTATGTTCAAAGGAGAGCATAGTTAGTTCCATTCAAATTATGGCCTCATACACAAAGTAGTCTGAGCTAGATGAGCAATTTTTGGCTAAGCAGAAAGGCAAACTGGAGAGAATATTCCAATTAAAGGGAACAGTGAGTTAGTACCTATTTATCTTTCCCATTAGCTGTTTGTATGCCCCTTAGGGTCAGAGGTTCTGTGTTATTTCTCTTCTGTATATCATCTGAGATTGAGTACACACTGGGAATATAGAAGACATTGAATAAAAATTTATGAGTCAATGAATTCTGAAGGTGACAGCAGTCCTTCTGACCATGATAGAGTAAATGGCAGCCAATTTGACCTTCTGCATAAATAACTATAAAAGTAGACAAAATATATAAAACAACTCTTGTCAAACATTGGGCAACAAAAAGTGGAGAAATTTGATCCCTTAGAGAGGGAAAATAAATAAGGTAGGTCTTGTGATTACCTCAGCCTTCTAACTGAATGTACTTCCCACACCATTTGCACAGGGAGGGTAAACACAAGCAGAACATGGCACTCTTGATGAGTTAAGAAGGCAAAAATTAGGGTTCATTGAGGCTGACAAATCTGGAATTTGTGAGGCAGAGTACCTGAGGAAAGGGTGCTATGCAGAGACAAAGCCCAAGAAAACTTCTTGGGGTCCCCTTGAGTCCTTTGCTGAATATTAAGCTGCATATGCATATGGTGAAACTCCACAAGGCCAGGCAAGGAACAACTACTAGGGAACTGTAATTGGAATAATTCCTAAACTGACATTTACCAGGAGGCATGTGAATTCTGACGTGCCAAAGTGAAGAAGCCACAGTGAACACTGGAACATTCAGTAAATAACGGAAGGGTCATGCATTCATAGTCGGTTAAATCTGCGCTTATCCAGAGGTTATACTAGACCCACCTGAACGAAACTTAAAAATAAGACTTGAAAGAATCACAGTGATCCACCAGTAACTTAGCTTCCTGTCAGAACGAACTTCAACCTTCTTTGCAGAAACATAGCAAAATCTAGACTCTGAACAATGTAATATTCATGGTGTCTAGCACTCAATTACTAACATGAAGAAGGCAGGAAAATGTGATCCAGAGCCAGGAGAAAATTCAATCCATATAAACACAGTCATAAATTACAGGAATGATAGAATTAGCAGACAAATACTTTTAGAAAGCTATTATAAATATAACTATTGAAATATTGGAAGGAAAAGATGAGCATAAAGAGAAATGGAAGATATGAGGAAAAACATATAAAACAAAGAGTGATAACAGTAAGATGTCAGAATAGGAATCCCTGGACCCTTCTTCCCCTTACAGACACATTGATTCAGCAATAATTCACAGAAAATTACCTTTATGAAAAATCCAGAAATTTAATGACAGTATCTTGCAACCTGGGCAAATGTGAAACCAGACTCACGGAAGCCAGTAGAGAGATTCAGGACACCCTCTCATTGAAATCCCTACCTCTGGCACAGCAACACATGAGAGGGAAGAGACCTTCAAAATCCCAGCTTCTCCCAAGGGAGGTTAAAGAGTTGGTTTGCATGTCAAGTACCACAACTTTTCTGAGGGGGCTCACTAGAGAACTGTTTTCCTACTTGCCAGTCTTAGAGCTCTGACAGGCCCAGCCTAATCTGTCACCTGTGGGAGAACAGAGATGGTGGCTTGGGCTGGTAGATGCCATAGCTCCTTTCCCTCTATCAGCACAGAGCAAGGGAATTTTAAAAAAACAGGTCTCAGCTTTCCCCTGAGAAGAAAAAGAGTTGAATGGACTGGAAAACAGAATTGAATGGAGCATCCAACAATCCAGCTTTCTGGGAGCTTTCCAAGGAACCAACTGCATTTACACTTGTTGCACTACACTGATAGGATTCAACATACCCTACATGCTTGGGGACTACAAAGCACAAAAAGCAGGTTGGACTAGCGCGAAGGTTTGAGGGACCCACAGAATCTCTGGCAATACTGATTGGTGGAGGTCTTCTTTTGTATAAGGCTAGTCTGTGAAGACTAAGAGCGGTGGCTGCTTTGCATGATGTGCAGACACAACACAGAGAGTCATGGAAAATAAAGAATTAGGCAAAGAAGTTCCAAACAAAGGAACAAGATAACTTTTCAGAAACTGCAGAGTTATATAATTTACCTGACCAAGAATTCAAAACATTATCATAAAGATGCTCTTGAGGCCAAAAGAACAATATATGAACAAAGTGAGAATTTCAACAAACAGATAGAAAATATTAGAGCTACCAAACCAAAATCATAGAGCTAAAGAACACAATAACTGAACTGAAAAATTCACTCATGAAGTTCAACAGCAGACTAGATCAAAGGAAAAGATCAGGGCCAGGCTGGGTGGCTCACGCCTGTATTCCCAGCAGTATGGGAGGCCGAGACAGGCAGATCACTTAAGGTCAGGAGTTCAAGACCAGCCTGGTCAACATGGTGAAACCTTGTCTCTACTACAAATACAAAAATTAGCGGGGCGTGGTGGCAAGTGCCTGTAATCCTGGCTACTCAGGAGGCTGAAGCAGGCGAACTTTGGGGGGAAACTGGATATCCACATGCAAAATGATGAAATTAGACCCTTAACTTATACCATACAAAATAATCAATTCAAAATGGTTAAATACTTAAATGTAAGACCAAAAACTGTAAAACTCTTAGAAAAAAAAACAGGAGAAGATCTTCATGACATTGATCTTTGCAGTGATTTCATGGATATGACACTAAAAGCACAGGTAACCAAAGCAAAAATAGACAAATAGTACTATAGCAAACCAAAAAGTTTCCAAACAGCAAGGGAAACAATCACTAGAGTGAAAAGCAACCTATGGAATGGGAGAAAATACTTGCAAACCATCCATCTGATAAGGGGTTAATCTCCAAAATATCCAAGAAACTCTTACAACTCAATAGCAAAAAAGAGAAAACAAACAAACAAAAAACTAATAACTTGACTTAAAAATGGGCAAAGCACCTGAATAGACATTTATCCAAAGGAGGCATACAAATGACCAACAGGTATATGAAAAAAAAAATGGTCATCATCACTAATCATCAGGGAAATGTAAATCAAAACCATATTACCTCACACCTGTTAGGATGGCTATTACCCAAAAAATACACCACTGATGGGAATGAAAATGGTGCATCCACTATGGAAAGTGGTATGGAAGTTCCTTAAAAAATTAAAAATAGAACTACCATATGATCCAGCAATCCCACTTCTGGGTATTTATCTATTGAAATCAGGATCTCAGCACTCCTATGTTCATTGCAGCATTATTCACAATAACCAAGATGTGGAAACAATCTAAATGTCCGTTCATAAATGAATGAATAGGGAAAATGTGGTAAATATATGCATGCATACACACACACACACCCGTGAATATTATTTGGCCTTAAAAATCCCCTTTTAGAAGGAAATTATGATATGGAACAGAGTTGATAAAACTTGATGGCATTATGGTAAGTGAAATAAGTCAGTCACAGAAAGACAAATATTGCATGATTCCACATATATGTGGTACCTAAAATAGTTTAATGAATCAAAGAACAGAATAATGGTTGTGAGGGGATGGGGAAGTGAAAAACTGGAAGTTACTAATCAATTGGCATAAAGCTTCAGTTGAGCAAGATGAACAAGCTCTAGAGATCTGCTATACCTTTAATGTTGTGCCTATAAGTCAACGAAAATGTTTCTACACTTCAAAATTTAAGAAAGTAGATCTCAAGTTAAGTGTTATTGCCACAGTAAAATAAAAATAAATTTAAAAAATAAATCTAAAGGAGAAAAGAAACTCTATAACAAATATCTTTGGTTTATGTACATTTTACTTAATCTCAAATAGAATGACATATCCAACTTTTGATCAGTTTGGAAGTCTAATACTGACTACATAAACTATTACAGGAGTATTTTGCTTGCTTTGCTGATTTTAAAGTAAATGGTAAAATACTGCAGATTTACAGTATAAAATATTGATTTAAAAAAGCATGTTGTATTTACTATGCTCAATAAGTAACTGATTTAAGGTTTGAAAACCAATAAGTTATCAACTCCTATCATATAATAAATAATCAACACCTTCTGAAAGATAAAAAAAAAGTCATTTTAAACTAAAAATAATTGAGTGTTTAGAGTTGCAAAGTACAATGCCTAAAGTGAAAATGTACTGAATAGGCTTAACATCAGACTAGATGGTATAAAAGAAAAGGTCCGTGTACTTCAAGGTGACAGCAGCTAAGAATGGTATGGTCTCCATTACCTTTTGGCCACCTGTGCTATGGTGGGAAGGCACACCTGGAATTCTGATTCTGGTCATTCCGTTCTCCCTCCTATAATTTAAATCAGTTCTAACTCTGTCCTTCTCAAGATGTGGAGGGAATCTTCTTAGATTCTTGGGTAAGTGTTAAACGCTGCCACCAGTGTCACCCTGATGTGATTCACAAAGCAACGCGTCACACTTCCAAGGTTTTCCATTCATCTGGAAACCACTTATCAATAATGCACAAAGTCCCAGACATAGTGCTAGACACTGAGGGTAGGAAAATACATAAGAATTGTCACTTTTTCATGGCAGAGATAGGGGTACACAGATTGGTAAAATACAGAGTAGCAAATTTGTTCAACATATGTTCACTGAACTCTTACTCTGTGCCAGTCATTGCTAGTTGGAGATGAAACAACAGTTTCTGTCTTCAATTTGCTTTGAGTTCAGGTTTTCTATAGATGTGGTTAAAAGCTTCAGTCAAAGAATAATAATGTTTACCTTTTACAGAGACAGGGAGATTTGGCATATGTGGGGGTTTGTTTACATGAATGGACTAATTCTTGAATTAACATACTTATTAACTTGATGAGGGCGCCACACATCTATTGGTCCATGAAAATGAACTGTGGACATCCACTGATGTCCAAGAAAATTTGCTTGTTCCTGGTATGCTTCTACTGAGACACAGTTTCATCCTATTCTGTGAATCTTGATTGTATCCTTTGTTTATCACTCCTCTCCTGCTATTGCAACTAGTCTATCCTGTTCTTTAATTTTGTATTCACTCCAAGACTTTTAGTTTGAATTTATCCTACCAGTCCCTAAAGATCCAAGCTCTGTAGTTGTCCATCACATCCACTGTGAGGACTGGTGGGTAGGAACAAAAATTTTCATAGACATATATCATTGTCTGTTTGGAAATTGTCTAGGTCATCTCACATTTGTACATATTGTTTCTCAAAACTTTATAAAAGGCAGGTGACTTTATATCTCCTAGTAAGTTTGATGACATGTGTCACTATAATCTATACCCATTCAGTTTTGTCTCTTACTAAATGGCTTGTCTAGATACATTTGAGAAGTTGGTCAGAGTTTAGCCCATGTGGAAGCATGAAGGTTGAGCACGAACTGGTGCTAGTGTTTACACTAGCATACTATGTGAAGAATGAGCCAGGATGAGATAATTGAGATAATGGGAAAGTTATGTATTTTGGAAAGCAGGACGTTGAGTGACCAAAACCAATTATTAAGACAAAGTTCGAAACTAGAGATTGGTTGCTCAGCTGGGAGTTATGAAAGAGACAGAGATGGACTCAAAAAGGAAGATTCTAGCATATGGAGTAAGGTAGAACATCAAAATGGTACATGCACCGGGGTAGATTTACCACATAGCTAATTAACCTTAAAGCTTCTGGGCCCTTTTCAAGCAACCTTTCCAAGGCCCTGGGAATTACTATAGCACTAGTCATGTTTTCTTAAAATTTGCAAAAGTAAAATAGTTTAACTTGAATTAGTTAAGACTACAGTTTTCCATTTCAACTTCCCCTTCCATCATACTTCCCCTAGTGTTGGGTGGTGATGGAATAGCCATGGGAAATCTTAGGATCCTTATGACCTACTTAGATCCAGTGAAACCCCCTGGTAATTTTCTAAGGATGTCCTGTTAAAAGGAAGGAAATTAGGGAAATCTAGGGGAAAATGTCAAACTCTGAACTACTATGATGAAGTTCTTTGGGGAGGAGACACCAAACTATACTCTGGGGAAGCTGTCAAGGGCCTCCAGTCAAGTGAGACATGAGTTTGCCAATATGAAGGGACAAAGACAGTGGCCATTAGGGAGAAGACTAAGAGGGAAAACAGATCCTGGATAGAGACAGAGAATACCCCTGTTCTGTATGTGTCCTTGGTGGAGCCCATGGATGCAGAGGGTTTGCAGCTAAATGAACTATATGGGACAAACTCGAGAGGAAGCATAATGAAGAAGCTGAGATGTTGTTAGAAGAGCTTTCCTGAAGATGGACCTCTGCTTCTGATTAAGATGAGTATCAGGGACCAGATTTCATCTCCCACTTGAAATAACCAAAAAGTTAGAAAAAATATATGATACACAACACTTTTCATGAGTGTATATCAGGCAATGAAGAGCACTAATTCCCGGGGTATGAAAAACGAATGCGGTAAACCTAGGAAGGGGAAACCCAGGGAGAGTCTGACAGACTTCTTAAGCTGAAGAGATGGAGCTGATAATCTGGGGTGACTAAGGAGGCTGGAGTTCTCAGAACAGAATACCAGTAGAGGGCTGCGTAGAGAGGGAACTTGAGAAATCTACAGAGGGTTCCTTGCAAGCATTCAGCTGAGTACTAAACTGCGCATGTGAGAAAACTACCTGATATTGAGGGAAGAACCACCCAAAAGAATCAGAAGTAACTGCGCTTAGCATTCATACAAGGCTAGGAGTAGTGCCTGTTCCCAACCAGCCAGATTGGAAAACCTCATAATTCTAGGGCGTTGGATAGAGTACTTAGGAAGGCCTTGCCTCAGTTATAAAGACTATTTAGCCATAGACTGAACATTCTTTCAGACCTGCCTGCCTAATAGAATATAAAAGCTAGCCTTGAAAGGATCAAAATGTTTTTGAATAACTTAACTGCATCCCAGAACGAAGGTCTATAATATTTATTAGAAATACAAAAACATCTAGCATACAATGAGGTAAAAGTCACAATGTCTGGCATCCAATAAAAGATTATCAGTATGCAAAGAAGAAGGAAAGAATGATCCATAATGAGGAGAACAACTATATTAGAATTAGCAGAGAAAAGGACATTGCAATAGTTACTGTAATTGTATTTCATATATTCAAAAAGTTGAGTGAAGATATGAGTGGTATAAAAAAGACCAAATTGATTATAAACCAGGGGTTGTGTGTTTTTACAATTTTAAAAAATAAAATAGGCCAGGTGCAGTGGTTCACACCTGTAATCCCAGCACTTTAGGAGGCCGAGGCAGGCAGATCACTTGAGGTCAGGAGTTTGAGACCAGCCTGGCCAACATGGTGAAACGCTGTCTGTACTAAAAATACAAAAATAAGCCAGGTGTGTTGGTGCACACCTGTAATCCCAGCTACTCAGGAGGCTGAGGCAGGAGAATAGCTTGAACCCCGGAGGCAGAGGTTGCAGTGAGCCAAGATCGTGCCACTGCACTCCAGCCTGGGTGACAGAGTAAGACTCTGTCTCTAAATATATAAATAAATAAATTTTTAAAAGACCAAATTGAACTTCTAGAGATGAAAAATACAATGTCTAATATGAAAAATACACTGGATAGAATGGCAGAGTACACATTGCAGAAGAGATTAGTGAACATGAAGATATATTAATAGAAACTATCCCAAGTGAAACAGAAAGAAAAAAACTAAATAAATAGAACATCAATGAGCTTAGGAAAACAACAAGTGGCTTAATACACATGTAATCAGATCCCCTGAGGTGGGGGAAGGAGGGGCAGAAAAAATATTTTAAGGAATAATAGCTGAGAATTTTCCAAATTTGATGAAAACTATAAGCCCACAGATCCAAGAAGCTCAATTAATCCCAAGCCCAGGAAATATGAAGAATAGTAGAATCGGGCACATCATAGTCAAGTTGTCCAAAACCAGTGACAAAGAAAAACTCTTTAAAGTAGCCAGATAAAAAGATATGTTATGTTCAGAAGAACATATATATAGGTGACAGCAGATTGGAAATTATGCAAATAGTAAGACAGTGGAACAACACCTTGCTAGAGGTTTGGAAATAAATCTATCAAAAATTCAGGGGGCTTCTACCTCAGTGAAATGTTTAGGGGCTAAGCGGAGTAGGGCATGTGGAGGAATCCCTGCGAAGGTGAAAAACAGATTGTTGCATCTTTCTCCTCCAAAAAGGAGGCACATCGCCTGGTGGGCCTCTTTGGATTTCAACATATTCCTTATTTCAGTGTATTACTCCAGCCCATTTACTGAGTGACCCAAAAAGCTGCTAGTTTTGAGTAGGGCCCAGAACAAGGTCCAGGCTGGTATGTAAGCTGTTCTGCCAATTGGGCTACATGATCCAGCAGATCCAATGGTGGCTGAAGGGTCAGTGGCAGATAGGAATGTAGTTTGGAACCCGTGTCAGGCCCCATAGGTGAACTGCTACACAAGGCTCTTAGGATTTTGGAGCAAAATCTTACCACCCTCAGCAAATAACCACTCTTTGGAGAAAGAGCTGTTTGTCTGCTACTGGGCCTTAGTAGAGACTGAATGCTTAACCACAGTCCACCACATTACCATGTGACCTGAACTGACCATTATCTGACCCACCAAGCCATAAAATTGGGCATGCACCAAAATACTTCATCATTAAATGAAAGCGATATTATTCTTGATTGGTCTGAGCAGGACCTGAGAGCACAAATAAGTTACACGAAGAAGTGGCCTAAATGCCCATGATCCTCATTCCTGCTACACTATCTTCTGTCTGTAAGCTTGCAGCTATGGCCTCATGGGAGAGTTTCCTATGATCAGGTCATGGAGGAAGAGAGGACCCAGACCTGCTTTATAGATGATTCTGCATGATATACAGGCACTACCCAAAAGTGGACAGCTGCAGGACTACAGCCCCTCTCTGAAACATCCCTAAAGGACATTGACGAAAGGAAATATTTCCAGTAGGCAGAACTTGAAAAAGTGCACTTGTCATTCACTTTGTTTGGAAGAAAAAATGGCTAGACATTATTATATACTAATTCATGGTCTGTGGCCAATAGTTTAGCTAGATGGTCAGAGACTTGAAGGGAACATAATTGGAACACTGATGAGAAAGAAATTTGGGGAAGAGGTATGGGATAGATCTCTATGAATGGGTAAAAAAAATGAAGATATTTGTGAATGCTCATCAAAAGGTGACTTCAGCAGAGGATTTTAATAATCAAGTGGATAGAATCACCCATTTATGGAATACTAGTCTCTTTCCCAGCCACCTCTGTCATTGCTCAATGGGCTAATAAACAAAGTGACCATGGTGGCAGGAATGGAGGTTATGCATGGAATCAGCAACATGAACTTCTACTCAATAAGGCCAACTTGGCTATGGCCGTGGCGGGGTGTCCAATCTGCCAGCAGCAGAGACCAACACTGAATCCCTGATACAGTGGCAGGCTGATTACATTGGGCCACTTCCATCGTAGAAGTTTTGTCTGTACTGGAATAGACACTTACTATGGATAAGGATTTGCCTTCCCTGAACACAATTATTCTTTCAAAACTACCCTCTGTGGACTTACAGAATGCCCTATTTACCATTATAGTATTCCACACAGCATTGCTTCTGATAAAGGAACTCACTTCACTGCAAACTGGCTTTTTTAAAACTCTGTTACAGCACCAGCAAGCTGGCAATACCTTGTAGGGCAAGGGGAAAGTTCTCCAGAAGGCTGTATATGCTCTGAATCAGCATCTTCAGATGGGGCTGTTTCTCCCATAGCCAGGATTCATAGGTCCAGCAATTAAGGGGTGGCAATGGGAGTGGTACCACTCACCGTCACCCCTAGTGATCCACTAGCAAAATTTCTACTGCCTCTTTTCATGAATTTATGGTCTAATGGCCAAGAAGTCTTAGTTCCAAAGGGAGGAATGCTTCTGCCAGAAGACACGACAACGATTCCATTGAATTGAAAGTTAAGGCTGCTGCCTGGCCACTTTGGGCTCCTCATGCCTCTGAATCAACAGGAGGCAAGGAAGGGAGTTACTGTGATGGCTGAGTTGATTGATCCTGAATACCAAGGAGAAATTGAACTATAACTCCACAATGTAGGTAAGAAAGAATATGTCTGGAATACACAGGATCCCTTAAGATGCATCTTAGTATTTCCACGCCCTGTGACTAAGGTAAATGGAAAAGACAACAAACCAATCCAGGCAAGACTACTAATGGCCCAGACCCTTCAGGAATGAAGGTTTGGGTCATGCCTCCAGGTAAAGAACCACAACCAGCTGAGGTGTTTGCTGAAGACAAAGAAGATGCAGAACGGGTAGTAGAAGAAGGTAGTTATAAATTTCAACTACAACCATGTGACCAGTTGCAGAAATGAAGACTGTAATTGTCAGAGTATTTCCTTATTTCCCAATGACCCCTACCCCCAGTGGCCCATTAGGTGGCTCCATAATATTCAGGCCCAGATAATCTCTAAGTTCCTTGTGAAGGACAAGAACACCGTGTATTGAGTACCTACTGTGTCAGGTTGTATACTAAGCAGAGGCTAAGAGGAAAGATATAGCATCCCGTGGGGACGAGAAGACAGCAAATGGCGGGAAGAAAGCCATATGGAAGGTGCTGAGGCAGAGGTATCCACTATATCCTGGTAGAAAGACCTCAAGCCATTTGGGAGTATAAAGGGAGAGTTGAGAAGGGGAGAGGGTGGCATTGCTTGGCTTTGAAATGTGGCTGGCCAAGATGCTTGGGCACTGATGTGCTCTTGACAATCTAAAGGGCTCTTGGATTGTTCCTACGTTCAGACTGCTTTTAAAGAGCTGTTTTGTATGGAGGCCTCTTTCATTTGCAAGAAGTCATGCTCACCTCCTATAGGTGTTTCTCAGCTGTCAAGAGCTCTCCAAACTTTCTGGAAGGCCCTTGTGACAAAGGAAGTTGTGGGATGCAGAGGCCAGGTGCTCAGACTCCCATGAGTGGGTGGAGAATGGAAATAAAGTGAATGAAAGGGGTTTAGGATTGGAGAATGTTCAGGTCATTCTTTGTTCAATCACTAGGGAAAAGCTGTAGTGGAAATAAGCCCCAGACTGATTTTTCAGCTCTACTTCATCTCCCTTCTGCGGGGTCGGCAAGGTGAGACTAATGGGGAAAAGCACGGCAGAGCAAAGAGGCTACTTCTTGGGGAATCAAACATAGCGGAAAGTTACCACCGTAAATAGAAAATAGATTGAAAGCATTTGAAAGTTTCTGTTCAGCATTACCAGGAATTAGCCTGGCATTTAAGAGCCTGTACAGTACAGTCCCAGCCTATCACTGAGTCTTATCTTTTACTTCTTATTGACCCCTACCCTCTACTTGTCAGGCCTACTTATTAGGCCTTGATCCCTGAATAATAATAATCCTTGAATTTCTCATCTCCTAGCTTCACCTCCACCTCCACCCCTCCACCCCCACCCACTGCCTTGTTTTCTCTTAGAGCTGTTGTTCCTCTGAATCCCTGTAGCACTTGCCTACATTAGCATTTTTTCTTAGGCTACCTTATCACACAATGCATTTATTCTTTTTCATTGTGTAAAAGCCTATATTCCCACCTAGATTCTAAGTACCTTGAGAACAGGCACCATGTCCTATACCTCCTGTCTCCCTCCCCTTCCTCTGTTGTGCTAGATCCACAATTAAAGGATCAAAAATAATCTTCTGGCTGTTTTGTTGATTATTACAAGTATGTCATGAGATTATCTCATAGGATTCTGCCTTGAATTTTTATATGGCCTTGAACAAGTTTCTGCTCCTGTCTTTGCCTCAGTTTCCCTATCTGTAAATGATTGGGTTGGACTCAACAACATCTAAGAGTTCTTCAAGCTTTGATAGCAGATGATTCTATAAGCCCATCCTCAAAAAGAGGAAAGAGAATCGATCCAACTTACTAACAAAGCTGGGAAAGGAGGAAATACATTTGCATAAAAAATGAAACCAAACAACAAACAACAGCTGAAGGGGGAACAAAAGGGAATCTAACGAATCTAAGGGCTAGGAACTTGTGTGAGAATTGAGGTAGAGGAAAAGGCTAACCCTCTTAAAGAATAGGCTTTTCCAGCCCTGGGTGTTTTACAAACATGAATTTTGTTCTATCATGGAGAAAGAGATCCAGCTAAGTCTAGCGCTTGTGTTAGCAACTGGTTGCAACAGCCTAAAAGCAGAATAATCAAATGAAACTCCCTACCACTCAGCAGTCAGGCACTCATTAATACCTAGACCGAGTTAACAAAGTTCCCAGACACTGCCATCTAGTGGCCGTTCAGAAACATATTTGTGGCAACTCATCCCTGCATTCTCTGATGGAGCTGTCAGCATTTTGAAGAAACATGAACCAACTCAAGGATGAAATATTGGGCTGGTGAAGAATGAAAAAGTCCTCCGAGGGAAAGCTCGATAAGGAAACTAGGAGAGACAAAGACAGAGAAAGACAAAGACAAGGCCAAAGCAAGTGAGACAGAGCAAGACACAGATATTCATGAAGCTAGGTGAAACTTTCACTGAAAATGGGGTAGGGAGGGGGAATTAACACAATCACTCACCCTGGCCCAGCATCTCAATCATAGCTTTAGAGAGATGGTGGTGGGAGCAGCTTTTGATATGTTTTATGTGCTTTTCTCCTCTCTTGTTCTCAATTTCTCCCCCATCCCACACTCTTTTACCTTGTCCATATGTTCCTTCCCACATGATCTCTCCATACCCAACTCCCTAAAAACAAAAACAAAAATAAAACAATAATGAAAGACCTTCTTGTGGTTGTAGATAAGTATTAGAGACTATGGATGATCACACGTTTGTTTTTAAAAAGAGTAATACCAAAGATGTCTACAGGTCTCTGGATACATCTCTACCTGAATACAAATGTGAAACATCTTTTGTCCCATTACGTTTGCAGTGTTTTCTTGCTCCTGAGCTCCAGACCTACATTTCCAATTGCTTATGGGGCATGTTCATTTGGATATCCCCTGACGTTTCAACATTAAAATTTTCCCAAAACTGTCCCCCTCCTCACTTCTCCCCACACCCTGTCTCCATCCTTTGCTCCTCATTTCTTTGTCTGGTCCTTCACTCTCCCTAATGATTGAGACCACAAATCAGTCTCCCTCACCCTCAATATGCTCTAATTCTCCCTGGCATTAAGTCTTTGAGACTTCCTTCAAAGTTATATCTCTAAGATATCTCTTATTTTCTGTTTCTACATACACTGTGCTGGATCTGACCTCATAACCTCTCAATTGGAAAAGTGAAATGGTCTGTGGTTTCAGCATTTGTTATAGATGCCCAATTCATCCACTCTTCTTCATCTGCATTAACAACAACCCAGTCACAGCCTCCATCATCTCTCTCACCTGTGCTACGTCAATCATCTTTTGATGGGTCTCTCCACCTTCAAACTTGTCCAACAAAGGATGTCCTCCATAAATAAGCATACCTTGAAGATACTGTGGATTTGCTTTCAGACCACTGCCATAAAGCAAATATTGCAATAAAGTGAGCAACATAATGTTTTTGGTTGCTGAGTGCATATAAAAGTTACATTTCAAAGTTCTAGCCACAGCAATCAGGAAAGAGAAAGAAATAAAGGGCATCCCAATTGGAAAAGAGGAAATCGAACTATCTCTGTTTTCTGATTATATGATCTTATATCTAGAATACCCTAAAGACTCCTCCAAAAGACTTTTAGATCTGATAAATGAACTCAGTAAAGTCCCAGGCTACAACATCAATATAGACAAGTGAGTAGTACTGCTATGCACCAACAATGACCAAACTAATGCCAAATCAAGACTCAATTCCTTTTACAGTAGCTGCAAAAAATAAAATACCCAGGAATATACCTAACCAAGGAGGTGAAATATCTAAGGAGTATTACAAAACACAGTTGCAAGAAATTGTAGATGACACAAACAAATGGAAATACATCCCACGCTCATGTACTGGAAGAATCAATATGATGAAAATGACCATACTGCTCAAAGCAACCTACAGATTCAATGCAATTCCTATCAAAATACCAACATCATTTTTTCACAGAATTAGAAAAAAGCCCCTAAAATTCATATGGAACCAGAAAAGAGTCCAAATAGCCAAAGCAATCCTAAGCAGAAAAACAAATCTTGAGGCATCACATTACCTGACTTCAAATTATACTACAAGGCTATAGTAACCAAAACAGCATGGTACTGGTAAAAAGGTAGACATGTAACTGATGGAACAGAATAGAGGTCTCAGGAATAAAGCCACATCTTACAACCAACTGATCTTTGACAAAGCATACAAAAGCATAAATTGGGGAAAAGATATCCTATTCAACAAATGGCGCTGGGAAAATTGGATAGCTACATGTAGAAGAATAAAACTGGATCCCTATCTCTTACCATGTACGAAATTTAACTCAACATGGATCTAAGAACTGATACCATTAAAAATCTAGAAGAAAACCTAGGAAAAACTCTTCTGAACATTGGCCTAGGCAAACAATTTGTGACTAAGACCCCAAAAGCAAATGCAACAAAAACAAAAATGAATAAATGGGACCTAATTAAACTAAAAAGCTTCTGCACAGCAAAAGAAACAATCATCAGATAGAAGCGGTTCCAAGATGGCCGAATAGGAACAGCTCCAGTCTACAGCTCCCAGCGTGAGTGATGCAGAACACGGATGATTTCTGCATTTCCAACTGAGGTACTGGGTTCATCTCACTGGGGACTTTCGGACAGTGGGTGCAGGACAGTGGGTGCAGTGCACCAAGCATGAGCTGAAGCAGGGCGAGGCATCGCCTCACCCGGAAAAGGCAAGGGGTCAGGGAATTCCGTTTCCTAGCCAAAGAAAGGGGTGACAGACAGCACCTGGAAAATCAGGTCATTCCCACCCTAATACTGCGCTTTTCCGACAGTCTTAGCAAATGGCACACCAGGAGATTATATCCCGCGCCTGGCTCAGAGGGTCCTACGCCCACAGAGCCTGGCTCATTGCTAGCACAGCAGTCTGAGATCAAACTGCAAGGCGGCAGCGAGGCTGGGGGAGGGGCGCCCACCATTGCCCAGGCTTGAGTAGGTAAACAAAGTGGCCGGCAAGTTCAGACTGGGTGGAGCCCCCCACAGCTCAAGGAGGCCTGCCTGCCTCTGTAGGCTCCACCTTTGGGGGCAGGGCATAGCCAAACAAAAGGCAGCAGAAGCCTCTGCAGACTTAAATGTCCCTGTCTGACAGATTGGAAGACAGTAGTG
This sequence comes from Nomascus leucogenys, assembly GCF_006542625.1. Taxonomy (NCBI): domain Eukaryota; kingdom Metazoa; phylum Chordata; class Mammalia; order Primates; family Hylobatidae; genus Nomascus; species Nomascus leucogenys. Next base: position 118,015,503 of record NC_044406.1, on the reverse strand, counting down.
GTTCTCCCATCACGCAGCTTGAGATCTGAGAATGGACAGACTGCCTCCTCAAGTGGGTCCCTGACCCCCGAGTAGCCTAACTGGGAGGCACGCCCCAGTAGGGGCAGACTGATACCTCACATGGCCAGGTACTCCTCTGAGACAAAACTTCCAGAGGAACGATCAGGCAGCAACATTTGCAGTTCAGCAATATTCGCTGTTCTGCAGCCTCTGCTGCTGATACCCAGGCAAACAGGGTCTGGAGTAGACCTCCGGCAAACACCAACAGACCTGCAGCTGAGGGTCCTGACTGTTAGAAGGAAAACTAACAAACAGAAAGGACATCCACACCAAACCCCATCTGTACATCACCATTATCAAAGACCAAAGGTAGACAAAACTACAAAGATGGGGAAAAAACAGAGCAGAAAAATTGAAAATTCTAAAAATCAGAGCACCTCTCCTCCTCCAAAGGAACACAGCTCCTCATCAGCAACGGAACAAGGCTGGACGGAGAATGACTTTGACGAGCTGAGAGAAGAAGGCTTCAGACGATCAAACTTCTCTGAGCTAAAGGAGGAAGTTCAAACCCACGGCAAAGAAGTTAAAAGGCTTGAAAAAAGATTAGACGAATGGTTAACTAGAATAACCAATGCAGAGAAGTCCTTAAAGGACCTGATGGAGCTGAAAACCATGGCACAAGAACTATGTGACGAATGCACAAGCCTCAGTAGCCAATTCGATCAACTGGAAGAAAGGGTATCAGTGATGGAAGATCAAATGAAAGAAATGAAGTGAAAAGAGAAGTTTAGAGAAAAAAGAATAAAACGAAATGAAAAAAGCCTCCAAGAAATATGGGACTATGTGAAAACACCAAATCAACATCTGACTGGTGTACCTGAAAGTGATGGGGGGAATGGAACCAAGCTGAAAAACACTCTGCAGGATATTATCCAGGAGAACTTCTCCAATCTAGCAAGGCAGGCCAACATTCAAATTCAGGAAATACAGAGAATGCCACAAAGATACTCCTGAAGAGGAATTCCAAGACACATAACTGTCAGATTCACCAAAGTTGAAATGAAGGAAAAAATGTTAAGGGCAGCCAGAGAGAAAGGTCGGGTTAACCACAAAGGGAAGCCCATCAGACTAACAGCTGATCTCTCAGCAGAAACTCTACAAGCCAGAAGAGAGTGCAGGACAATATTCAACATTCTTAAGGAAAAGAATTTTCAACCCAGAATTTCATATCCAGCCAAACTAAGCTTCATAAGTAAAGGAGAAATAAAATACTTTACAGACAAGCAAATCCTGAGAGATTTTGTCACCACCAGGCCTGCCCTAAAAGAGCTCCTGATGGAAGCACTAAACATGGAAAGGAACAACTGGTACCAGCTGCTGCAAAAACATGCCAAATTGTAAAGACCATCGAGGCTAGGAAGAAACTGCATCAACTAATGAACAAAATAACCAGCTAACATCATAATGACAGGATCAAATTCACACATAACAATATTAACCTTAAATGTAAATGGACTAAATGCCCCAATTAAAAGACACAGACTGGCAAATTGGATAAAGAGTCAAGATCCATCAGTGTGCTGTATTCAGGAGACCAATCTCACATGCGGAGACACACATAGGCTCAAAATAAAGGGATGGAGGAAGATCTACCAAGCAAATGGAAAACAAAAAAAGGCAGGGGTTACAATCCTAGTCTCTGAAAAAACAGACTTTAAACCAACAAAGATCAAAAGAGACAAAGAAGGCCATTACATAATAGGAAAGGGATCAATTCAACAAGAAGAGCTAACTATCCTAAATACATATGCACCCAATACAGGACCACCCAGATTCATAAAGCAAGTCCCTAGAGACCTATAAAGAGACTTAGACTCCCACACAATAATAATGGAAGACTTTAACACCCCACTGTCAACATTAGACAGATCAACGAGACAGAATGTTAACAAGGATATCCAGGAATTGAACTCAGCTCTGCACCAAACAGACCTAATAGACATCTACAGAACTCTCCACCCCAAATCAACAGAATATACATTCTTCTCAGCACCACACTGCACTTATTCCAAAATAGAACACACAGTTGGAAGTAAAGCACTCCTCGGCAAATGTAAAAGAACAGAAATTGTAACAAACTGTCTCTCAGACCACAGTGCAATCAAACTAGAACTCAGGATTAAGAAACTCACTCAAAACCGCTCAACTACTTGGAAACTGAACAACCTGCTCATGAGTGACTACTGGGTACATAACGAAATGAGGGCAGAAATAAAGATGTTCTGTGAAACCAACAAGAACAAAGACACAACATACCAGAATCTCTGAGACACATTTAAAGCAGTGTGTAGAGGGAAATTTATAGCACTGAATGCCCACAAGAGAAAGCAGGAAAGATCTAAAATTGACACCCTAACATCACAATTAAAAGAACTAGGGAAGCAAGAGCAAACACATACAAAAGCTGGCAGAAGGCAAGAAATAACTAAGATCAGAGCAGAACTGAAGGAGATAAGAGACACAAAAAACCCTTCAAAAAATCAGTGAATCGAGGAGCTGGTTTTTTGAAAAGATTAACAAAATTGATAGACCGCTAGCAAGACTAATAAAGAAGAAAAGAGAGAAGAATCAAATAGACACAATGAAAAATGAAAAAGGGGATATCACTGCCAATCCCACAGAAATACAAACAACCATCAGAGAATACTATAAACACCTCTATGCAAATAAACTAGAAAATCTAGAAGAAATGGATAAATTCCTCAACACATACACCGTCCCAAGACTAAACCAGGAAGAAGTTGAATCTCTGAATAGACCAATAACAGGCTCTGAAATTGAGGCAATAATTAATAGCTTACCAACCAAAAAAAGTCCAGGACCAGACGGATTCACAGCCGAATTCTACCAGAGGTACAAGGAGGAGCTGGTACCATTCCTTCTGAAACTATTCCAATCAATACAAAAAGAGGGAATCCTCCCTAACTCATTTTATGAGGCCAGCATCATCCTGATACCAAAGCCTGGCAGAGACACAACAAAAAAAGAGAGTTTTAGACCACTATCCCTGATGAACATTGATGCAAAAATCCTCAATAAAATACTGGCAAACTGAATCTAGCAGCACATCAAAAAGCTTATCCACCATGATCAAGTGGGCTTCATCCTTGGGATGCAAGGCTGGTTCAACATACAAAAATCAATAAATGTAATCCAGCATATAAACAGAACCAACAACAAAAACCACATGATTATCTCAATACATGCAGAAAAGGCCTTTGACAAAATTCAACAACCCTTCATGCTAAAAACTCTCAATAAATTAGGTATTGATGGGACATATCTCAAAATAATAAGAGCTATCTATGAAAAACCCACAGCCAATATCATACTGAATGGGCAAAAACTGGAAGCATTCCCTTTGAAAACTGGCACAAGACAGGGATGCCCTCTCTCACCACTCCTATTCAACATAGTGTTGGAAGTTTTGGCCAGGACAATCAGGCAGGAGAAGGAAATAAAGGGTATTCAATTAGGAAAAGAGGAAGTCAAATTGTCCCTGTTTGCAGATGACATGACTGTATATCTAGAAAACCCCATCGTCTCAGCCCAAAATCGCCTTAAGCTGATAGGCAACTTCAGGAAAGTCTCAGGATACAAAATCAATGTGCGAAAATCACAAGCATTCTTATATACCAATAACAGACAAACAGAGAGCCAAATCATGAGTGAACTCCCATTCACAATTGCTTCAAAGAGAATAAAATACCTAGGAATCCAACTTACAAGGGATGTGAAGGACCTCTTCAAGGAAAACTACAAACCACTGCTCAATGAAATAAAAGAGGATACAAATGGAAGAAGATTCCATGCTCATGGGTAGAAAGAATCAATATTCTGAAAATGGCCATACTGCTCTAGGTAATTTGTAGATTCAATGCCATCCCCATCAAGCTACCAATGACTTTCTTCACAGAATTGGAAAAAACTACTTTAAAGTTCATATGGAACCAAAAAAGAGCCTGCATCACCAAGTCAATCCTAAGCCAAAAGAACAAAGCTGGAGGCATCACGCTACCTGACTTCAAACTATACTACAAGGCTACAGTAACCAAAACAGCATGCTACTGGTACCAAAACAGAGATATAGACCATTGGAACAGAACAGAGCCCTCAGAAATGATACCACACATCTACAACTATCTGATCTTTGACAAACCTGACAAAAACAAGAAATGTGGAAATGATTCCCTATTTAATAAATGGTGTTGGGAAAACTGGCTAGCCATATGTAGAAAGCTGAAACTGGATCCCTTCCTTATGCCTTATACAAAAATTAATTCAAGATGGATTAAAGACCTAAAGGTAAGATCTAAAACTATAAAAACCCTAGAAGAAAACCTAGGCAATACCAGTCAGGCCATAGTCACGGGCAAGGACTTCATGTCTGAAACATCTAAAGCAATGGCAACAAAAGCCAAAATTGACAAATGGGATTTAATTAAACTAAAGAGCTTCAGCTCGGCCAAAGAAACTTCCATCAGAGTGAACAGGCAACCTACAGAATGGGAGAAAATTTTTGCAATCTACTCATCTGACAAAGGGCTAATATCCAGAATCTACAAAGAACTTAAACAAATTTACAAGAAAAAAAGAAACAACCCCATCAAAAACTGGGAAAAGGAGATGAACAGACACTTCTCAAAAGAAGACATCTATGCAGCCAACAGACACATGAAAAAATGCTCATCATCACTAGTCATCAGAGAAATGCAAATCAAAACCACAATGAGATACCATCTCATGCCAGTTAGAATGGCAATCATTACAAAGTCAGGAAACAACGGATGCTGGAGAGGACGTGGAGAAATAGGAACACTTTTACACTGTTGGTGGGAGTGTAAATTAGTTCAACCATTGTGGAAGTCAGTGTGGCGATTCCTCAAGGATCTAGAACTAGAAATACCATTTGACCCAGCAATCCCATTACTGGGTATATACCCAAAGGATTATAAATCATGCTACTATAAAGACACATGCACATGTATGTTTATTGCAGCACTATTCACAATAGCAAAGACTTGGAACCAACCGAAATGTCCAACAATGATAGACTAGATTAAGAAAATGTGGCATATATACACCATGGAATACTATGCAGCCATAAAAAAGGATGAGTTCATGTCCTTTGCAGGGACTTGGATGAAGCTGGAAACCATCATTCTCAGCAAACTATCGCAAGGACAAATAACCAAACACCACATCTTCTCACTCATAGATGGGAATTGAACAATGAGAACACTTGGACACAGGAAAGGGAACATCACACACTGGGGACTGTTGTGGGGTGGGGGAGGGAGGAGGGATAGCATTAGGAGATATACCTAATGTAAATGACGAGTTAATAGGTGCAGCACATCAACATGGCACATGTATACTTATGTAACAAACCTGCACGTTGTGCACATGTACCCTAAAACTTAAAGTATAATAAAAATAAATAAATAAATAAAAATTATCAGATAACCCACAGAGTGGGAGAAAATATTTGCAAACTATGCATCCAACAAAGAATTAATATCCAGAAATTACAAAAAAGAAAACCTCAAAAAAAAAGTCCCATTAAAAAGTCAGCAAAGGACATGAATAGACATTTCTCAAAAGAAAAATATACAAATGGCCAACAAACATACGAAAACAATGCCGAACACCACTACTCTTCAGGGAAATGCAAATTAAAACCAGAATGAGGGACCACCTTACTCCAGCCAGAACGGCCATTATTAAAAAGTTAAAAAAAAAAAAAAAAGTTTGGTGTGGATGTGGTAAAAAAGGATCACTCATACACTGCTAATCAGAATGTAAGTTAGTACAACCTCTATGGATAACAGTATGGAGATTTCTCAAAGAACTAAAAGTAGATCTACCATTCAATCCAGCAATCCCACTACTGGGTATTTACCCAAAGGAAAAGAAGTCACTATATCAAAAAGACACCAGCACACATGTGTTTATTGTAGCACAATTCACAATTGCAAAGATATGGAATCAACCTAAGTCCCCATCAACCAATGAGTTGATAAAGAAAATGCTGTATATATACACCATGGAATACTACTCAGCCATTTGAAAAGCACAAAATAATGCCCTTTGCAGCAACTTGAATGGAACTGGAGGCCATTATTCTAACTCAGGAATTGAAAATCGAATACCACATGTTCTCATTTAAAAATGGGAGCTAAGCAACGTGTAAGCAAAGGCATACAGAGTGGTATACTGGACATTGGTGTCTCAGAAGGGGAAAGGGTGAGAGTGGAGTGAGGGAGAAAAAACTACCTATTGAGTACAATGTATACTATTCAAATACTCAGATGAGAGGTACACTAAAATTCTAGACTTCACCACTATATAATTCATCCATGTAACCAAAACTCATGTGTATTCCTAAAGCTATTGAAATAAAAAAATTAAAAACAAAATCTTCAAAATTCAGCTGGACTTCCAAATTGGACCTTACTATACTTGCCAAGTACCATCTACTAATTTCCTTCCTTAACTGTCATTCCTTTGAATGCTTTCCTTTTAGTAAGTACAGGAAGTACATGCAAGTAGAGTTCCCTGGGCTCAAGATGGATTACCAGGAAAATCAAACAAAATAGAAGCAGAGGAATCATACACAATGTATTTATCTTTACAATTACGTACAAATACTGAAATAGTGCAAGTATTTAAGAATTTATTGAGTTGTCTCCTGTCCGTGTGGCACTCTTGAAATAAATGGCAATTGGATCCCAGATTATCCTTAAAAATAAAAGTTATGTTAACACCACACTGTAGCCTATTAAGTATGCAATAGCATTATGTCTACAAAAAAATGTACATACCTTGATTTAAAAATACTTTATTGCCCAAAATGGTAGTGATCATCTGAGCCTTCAGCAAGTAGTCATCTTTTTGCTGGAGGAAGATCTGGCCTCAATGTCGATGGCTGCTGACTGATTAGGGAGGTGGTTTTTGAAGGCTGGGTGGCTGTGGCAATTTCTTCAGAGAAGACAACAATGGAAGTTTGCGGCATTGATGGACGCTTCCTTTCATGAAAGATTTCTCTGTAGCATGCAAAGCTATTTGATAGCATTTTACTCACAGTAGAACTTCTTTCAAAATTGGAGTCAGTCTTTTCAAACCCTGCTACTGCTTTATCAACTAAGTTTATGGAATATTCTAAAATCTTTGTTGTCATTTCAACAGTGTTTACAGCATCTTCACCAGGAATAGGTACCATCTCAAGAAACAACTTTCTTTGCTCATTCATAAGAAGCAACTCCTATTTGTTGCATTTTTATCATGAGATTGCAGCAATGCAGTCACATGTTCAGGCTCCACGTCTAATTCTAGTTCTCTTGCTATTTCTATCACATCTATAGTTACTTCCTCTACTGAAATCTTGAGCTCCTTAAAATCATCCCTGAAGGTTGGACTCAACTTCTTCCAAAATCTTGTTAATGTTAATTTTGACCTCCTCACATGAATCACAAATGTTCTTAATGGCATCTAGAATGGTGAATCCTTTCCAGAGGTTGTTGATTTACTTTGCCCAGATCCGTCAGATGAATAAGTATCTATGGCAGCTATAGCCTTATGAAATGTATTTTTTAAATAATAAGACTTGAAAGTTGCTATTACTCTTTGATCTATGTGCTGCCGAGTGGATGTTATAATAGCAGTCATGAAAACAACATTAACCTCCGTGTATATCTCCATCAGGGCTCTTAGGTGAAAAGGTACATTGTGAATGAGTAGCAATATTTTGAAGTAATCTTTTTTCTGAGCAACAAGTCTCAAACAGTGGGCTTAAAATAGTCAGTAATCCATGCTGTAAACAGATGTGCTTTCATCCAAGCTTTGTTGTTTCATTTATAGAGCACAGGCAGATTTAGGTGATTTTTAAGGGCCACAGGATTTTTAGAATGTTAAATGAGTACTGGCTTCAAATTTAAGTCATCAGCTGCATTAGCCCCTAATAAGAGAGTCAGCCTGTGCTTTGAAGCTTTGAAGCCATGCATTGACTTCTCCACTCTAGTTATGAAACTCCTAGATGGCATCTTCTTCCAATAGAAAGCTGTTTCATCTACATTGATATTCTGTTGTTTAGTATAGCCACCCTCATCAATTATCTTAGGTAGATCTTCTGGATAACTTGCTGCAACTTCCATCAGAACTTGCTGCTTCACCTTGCACTTTTATGTTATGGAAATGACTTCTCTCCTTAAACCTCATGAATCAGCCTCTGCTAGCTTCCAACTTTTCTTGTGCAGCTTCCTTACCTCTCACAGCCTTCATGGAATTGAATTTAGTTAGGGCCTTACCCTGGACTGGGTTTTGGCTGAAGATAATGTTGTGGCTATATTGATCTATCCAGATCACTAAAACTTTCTCCATATCAGCAATAAGACTGTTTCTTGTTTTTCATGTGTTCACTGGAATAGCACTTCTAATGTCCTTCAAGAACATTTAATTGGAAGTTCTTGCTAGTGTAGTAAGTATGTAAATAAGTAAAATGCATCCAGATTGAAAAGAAAAAAGTAAAAATGTGTTTATTTGCAGATTACATGACCCTGTATGTAGAAAATTCCAAGGAATCCATAAAAAAAGAACAAATAAGTAGTTTAGAAAAGTCAAAGGATGCTGCATAGTATTCCATGGTGTATATGTGCCACAATTTCTTAATCCAGTCTATCATTGTTGGACATTTGGCTTGGTTCCAAGTCCTTGCTATTGTGAATAGTGCTGCAATAAACCTGCACGTTGTGCACATGTACCCTAAAACTTAAAGTATAACAAAAAAAGTCAAAGGATGCAAGACCAGTATACAAAATTCAATTGTGTCTATATACTAGCAACAAACACTCAGAAATTAAAGTTTTGAAATGCCATTTACAATACCATCAAAAATGTGAAATACTTAGGGATAAATCTAACAAAAGATATGTGCACTGAAAATTATAATCATTACTGAGAGAAAATAAAGATCTAAATAAAGGAGACAGAATCCATGATCATGGATTGGAAGTCTCAATATTGTCAGGATGGCAATTATCCAAAAATGATGTATAATGTCAATTCAAGTCCTGTCAAAGCCACAGTAAGCTTTTGTGTAGAAATTGACAAGCTGATCCCAAAATTTACATAGAAATACAAATGATATAAAATAGCCAAAACAACTTTGAAAAGGCAAAATTTCTTGGTTTTCAAACTTAGAAATCAGGACAGTTTAGTACTGTCACAAAGACAAAGAGATCAATGGGATAGAATTGAGAGTCCATTTATGGTCAATTGATTTTTGACAAACATGGTAACACAAGTCAGTGCAGAAAGAATAGTCTTTTCAACAAATGGTCTAGGAGAATTGGATATCCACATGCAAAAAGAGGAATTTAGATTCTTAATGCACACCATATGAAAAAATTAACTCAAAATGGATTATAGACCTAAATGTATGGGTTAAAGCTATGAAACTTTTAGAAGATAATATAGGAAAAAAATCTGTGACTTCAGATTGGGCAGAGTTCTTGGATGCAATGCCCAAAGCACTATCCATAAAATTAAAAATTGATAAATTATACTTCATCCAAATATAAACTTTTGTGCTTCAAAGAACGCCATCAAGAAACTGAAAAGACAAATCACAGAGTGGGAGAGAAATTTGCAAATCATATATCTCATAAGAGCTTGCATCAAGAATACATAAAGAACTCATAACTCAATAAGTAAAAGACAAATAATCCAATTAAAAGTTGGACAAAGTATCTGAATAGACATTTCTCCAAAAAGATATATAAATGGCTAATAAGTACATGAAAAGATGCTCAACATCAAATTCATCAGGAAAATGCAAATCAAAGGGACAACATGCCACATCACACCCACTAGAATAGGATGGCTTTAATCAAGAAGAAAGATAATAAGTATTGGCAAGGATATGGAGAAACTGGAACTCTCCTACACTGCTGGTGGGAATGTAAAAGGGTATAGCCACTTTGCAAAATAGTTTGGTACTTACTCAAAGACGTAGACTTAGCATATTACCCAGAAAAACCACCCCTAGGTATGTATGCAAAAGAAATGAAAACATGTTGACTCAAAAGTTTGTAAAAATGGGCAGAGGGCAGAGCAAGGTGGCAGAATAGAAAACTCCACCAATTGTCTCCCTTGTAACGACACCAAGTTAACAACTATCTACACAGAAAAAAACACCTTCATAAGAACCAAAAATCCGGCAAGCACTCATAGTACCTGGTTTTAACCTCATATCGATGAAAGAGGCACTGAAGAGATAGAAAAAACAATCCTGAATAGCCGATGCCACCCCTCCCCCACCCCAGCAGCAGCAGCAGCGTGGTGCGGAGAACAACTCTGGGCACTGGGGAGGAGAGAGCATAGCAATTGTGAATCATTGAATTCAGTGCTGTCCTGTTAGAACAGAAAGGAAAACCAAACCAAACTCAGCTGGTGCCCACCCATGGAAGGAGTACTTAACCTAGCCCTAGCCAGAGAGGAATCACTGATTCCAGGTGGGTCTGAACTTGAGTGCCTACAAACTTCACCACCCAGGGCTACAGCACTGTGTCTACAAGTAAACTTGAAAGACAGTCTAGGCCATAAGGACTGCAACTCTTAGGCAAGTCCTAGTGCTGAATCAGGCCCAGAGACAGTGGACTGGGGGGCACATGACCTACGGAGACACCAGCTGGAGCAGCCAAGGGAGTGATAGCATCATCCCTCCCCTAACCCCAAGCTGCACAGGTCATTGATCCAAAAGAGACCCCTTCCTTCTGCTTGAGAAGGGAGGAAAGAGTGGGGAGGACTTTGTCTTACATCTAAGATACCAGCTCAGCCACAGCAGGATTGGGCACTGGCCAGTGTCACGAAGCGCACCCCCCCTCACCCCGTTCCAGGCCCTAGCCCCCCAGGCAACATTTGTAGACACACCCTGGGCCAGGAGGGAACCTGCTGCCTTGAAGGAAAGGACCCAATCCCAGCAGCATTCATCACTGGCTAACTGGAGAGCCCTTGGGCCCTGAACAACCAGCAGCAACACCCAGGTACTACATCAAGGGCCTTGGCTGAGCCTCTGAGACTTGCCGTCTTCAGGTGAGACTGTGCACCTAACGAGCTGTGGTGGTTATGGGGCAAAACTCCTTCTGCTTGAGAAAAGCAGAGGGAAAAGTAATGGGGACTATGTCTTACACCTTAGGTACCAGCATGGCCACAAGGGGGTGGATCACCAACTGGGCTCCTGGGGTCCCCAATTCCAGGATTGACTTTTGAACAGCATTTCTGGACTTGCCCTTGGCCAGAGGGGAACCCACTGCCCTGAAGGGTGAGTCCCAGGCCAGGCAGCATTTACTACAAGCTGACTTTAGAGACCTGGGGCCTTAAAGGAACATCAGCACTACTGTGGCAGTACTCCTCATGGCCTGGGGTGATGCTGGCTACAGGGTGGGGCTCCTCTGCCTTTGGAAAGGAAAGGAAAGAGTAGGTAGGACTGGGTCTTGTGGTTTGAGGGTCAACTCAGCTGCAATACAATAGAACACCAGGTAGACATCTAAGGTTTTTGACTCTAGTCCATAACTCCTGGATGGCACTTCTGGACTCACCTGGGGCTCGGGGGACTGTGTTGCCCTGAAGAGAAGGACACAAGCTTGGCTGACTTTGCCACCTGCTGATTGTAGAGCCCCAGGGCCTTGAGCAAACATAGGCAATAACCAGGGAGTGGTTACAGCAGGCCTTGGGTAAGATCCAGTGCTGCGTTGGCTTCAAGTCTGACCCAGTGCAGTCATAGTGTCGGTAACCACAGGGGTGGTTGTGTGACTCCAGCCCCAGCTTTAGATGGCTAGAACAGAGAGAGAGAGAGTCTGTATGTTTTGGAGAAAGTAAGGGAAAAGAACAAGAGTCTCCGCCTGGTAATCCAGAGAATTCTCCCAGATCTCGTCCAAGACCATCAAGGTAGTACCTCCATGAGTCTGCAAGAACCACAGCATTATTGGGCTTGGGGTGTCCCCTAAAGCAGATACAGCTTAGATCACAACACCCATGTCTTTCAACTATATGGAAAGCCTTCCCAAGAAGGATGCTACAAATAAGCCCAGACAGTGAAGACTACAATAAGTACCTAACCCTCAAAGCCCAGACACTGATGAACATCTACTAGCATCAACACCATCCAGGAAAACATGACCTCACCAAAGAGCTGTAGAATATGCATTTTTTTCCTCAGCATAGGAATCACTTTCAAGGATAGACCATATGTTAGATCACACAAAACAAGTCTTGAAACATTAAAAAAAATGAAATAATATCAAGCATCCTTTCTGACCACAATGGAATAAAACTAGAAATTAAAAATGAGGAATTTTGGAAACTATACAAATACATGCAAATTAAACAATATGCTTCTGAATGACCAGTGGGTCAATGAAGAAAGTAAGAAGGACATTGAAATATTTCTTGAAACAAATGATAATGAAAACACAGCATACCCAAACCTATGGGATACAGCAAAAGCAATACTCAGAGGGAAATGTATAGCTGTAAGTGCCTACATTAAAAAAGAGGAAAAACTTCAAAAAAACAATTTAACAGTGCATCTTAAAGAACTAGAAAAGCAAGAGCAAACCAAACCCAAAACTAGTAGAAGAAAATAAATAATAAAGATCAGAGCAAAAATAAATAAAATTGAAATGAAAAAAATACAAAAGGTCAATGAAACAAAAAGTTGGTTTTTTGAAAAATTAAACAAAATAGACAAACCTTCAGCCAGACTAAGAAAAATAAGAGAGAAAATCCAAATAAAATCAGAAATGAAAAGGGAGACATTACAACTGACACTGCAGAAATTCAAAAGATGGTTAGTGGCTACTATGAGCAACTATATGCCAGTACATTGGAAACTCTAGAAGAAATTGACAAATTCCTAGATACATACAACCTACCAAGATTGAACCAGGAAGATCTCCAAAAAGTGAATAGACCAATAACAAGTAATGAGATCAAAGTGCTAGTAGAAAGTCTCCCAGTAAAGAAAAGCCTGAGACCCAATGGCTTCACTGCTGAATTCTGCCAAATATTTAAAGAAGAACTAACACCTATTCTACTGAAACTATTCCAAAGAATAGAGGAGAAGGGAATACTTCTATGCTCATTCTACAATGCCAGTATTACCCTGATACTAAAACCAAAGACACATCAAAAATAGAAAACTAAAGGCCAACATCTCTGATGAATATTGATGCAAAAATCCTCAACAAAACAGTAGCAAACTGAACTCAGCAATACATTATAAAGACCATTCATCGTGATCAAGTAGAATTTATTCCTGGGATGCAAGGATGTTTCAACATACACAAATCAATCAATGTGATACATCATAACAACAGAATGAAGGATAAAAACCATATGATAATTTCAATTGATGCTGAAAAAACATTTGATATAATTCAACATCCCTTCATGATAAAAACCCTAAAAAAACTGGGGATAGAAGGAACATACCTCAACATAATAAAAGCCATATATGACAGACCCACAGCTAGTATTATACTGAACGGGGAAAAACTGAAAGCCTTTCTACTGAGATCTGGAACATAAGGATGCCTGCTTTCACCACTGTTATTCAGCATAGTACTGGGATTCCTAGCTAGAGCAATCAGACAAGAGAAAGACATAAAGAGCACCCAAACTGGAAAGGAAGAAATCAAATTATCCTTGTTTGCTGATAATATGATATTATATTTGCAAAAACCTAAAGACTTTAAAGAGAACTGTTAGAACTGTTAAACAAAATCAATAAAGTTGCAGGATAGAAAATCAACACACACAAATCAGTAGCCTTTCTATATGACAACAGTGAAAAATGTGACAATGACATTTTTTAAAAAGTAATCTCATTTACTATAGTCACACATAAAATTAAATACCCAGGACTTAACCAAAGAAGTAAAAGATCTCTATAATGTAAACTATAAAACACTGATGAAGGACCTTGAAGAGGACACCAAAAATGGAAAAATATTCCATGTTCATGGATTGGAAAAATCAATATTGTTAAAATGTCCATACTACCAATCTACAGATTCAATGCAATCCATATCAAAATACCAATAATACTCTTCATAGACATAGAAAAAACAATTGTAAAATGTATATAAAACCACAAAAGATCCAGAATAGCCAAAGGTAGCCTAAGCAAAAAGGACAAAATTGAAGGACTCACATTACCTGACTTCAAATTATGCTACGGAGCTATAGTAACCAAAACAACATGGTACCGGCACATAGACCAATGTAACAGAATAGAGAACACAGAAACAAATCCACACACATACAGTGAATTCATTTTTGACAAAGGTGTCAAGAACAGACACTGGGGAGAAGACAGTCTCTTCAATAAATGGTGCTGGGAAAACTGGATATCCATATGTAAAAGAATGAAACTAGACCCCTATCTTTCACCATATACAAAAATCAAATCAAAATGGATCAAAGACTTATCTCTAAGACCTCAAACTATGAAATTACTACAAGAAAACATTGGGGAAAAATCTCCAGGACATTGGTCTGGGCAAAGACTTCTTGAGGAAGCCCACACGCACAGACAAGTAAACGTGGACAAATGTGATCACATCAAGTTAAAAACCTTCTGCACAGCAAAGGATACAGTCAACAAAGTGAACAGACAACCTGCAGAATGGGAGAAAATATTTGCAAACTACCCATCTGACAAGGGATTAATAACTGGAATATATAAGGGACTCAACTCTCCAGGAAAAAAATCTAATAATCTGGTCAAAAACTAGGCAAAATATTTTAATAGAAATTTTTCAAAAGAAGATATACAAATGGGAAACAGGCATATGAAAAGGCGTTCTATTGCTCAACATCACTGATCATCAGAGAAATGCAAATCAAAACTATACTGAGATATCATCTCACCACAGTTAAAATGGCTTTTATCCAAAAGACAGGCAATAACAAATGCTGACAAGGATGTGGAGAAAAGGGAACCCTTGTACACTGTTGGTGGGAATGCAAATTAGTAAAACCAGTATGGAGAACAGTTTAGAGGTTCCTCATAAAACTAAAAATTGAGCGACCATACAATCTGGCAATCTCACTGCTTTTGGGTATATACCCAAAAGAAAGGAAATCAGTATATCAAAGAGATATCTGCACTCCTCTGTTGCTGCACTCTTTACGATAGCTAAGATTCAGAAGCAACCTAAGTGTCCTTCAACACATGAATGGATAAAGAAAATGTGGTACATATGCACAATAAAGTATCATTTAGCCATAAAAAAGAATGAGATCCAATAGTTTGCAACAACATGGATGAAACTGAAGATCATTAAGTTAAGTGAAATTAGCCAGGCACAGGAAGACAAACAATGCATGTTCTCATTTATTTGTGGGATCTAAAAATCAAAACAATGGAACTCATGTACATCAAGAGTAGGATGGTTACCAGAGGCTGGGAAGCGTAGTGGGGGACTGGGGGCAAGGTGGGGATAGTTAATGCATACAAAATAAATAGAAAGAATGCATAAGACTTAATATTGATAGCATGATACGGTGACTATAGTCAATAATAACTTAATTGTATCTTTTAAAGTAACTTAAAGAATGTAATTGGATTATTTGTAACTCAAAGGATAAATGCTTGAGGGAATGGATTAAAAATTGTAAAAATGTTTATAACAACATTATTCATAAGAGCCAAAAAGTATAAACAATCCAAATTTCCATTAGCTGATAAAATGGATAAATTAAATGTTGTACATCCATACAATGGAATATCATTTGGGCATGAAAAGGAATAGAGTACTGATACATACTACAACATGGATGAACCTTGAAAACATGCTAAATGAAAGAAGCCAGTCACAAAAGATCACACATTGTTTGATGCCATTCATATGAAATGTCCATAATTGGCAAATATATAAATGTATAAATAGATTAGTAGTTGCCAGTGGCTGGAAGGTAATGGGTATGGGGGTGGATGGTAATTAGTATAGATAGTTTCCAACTTATGATGGTTTGACTTATTATTTTTCAACTTCACAATAGTGCAATATTCACATTCAATAGACACCATTCTCTGAGCACCAATACAACCACTCTGTTTTTTACTTTCAGTACAGTGTTCAATAAATTACATGCAATATTCAACACTTTATTATAAAATAGGCATGGTATTAGATAATTTTGCCCAACTGTAGGCTAATGTGAGTATTCTGAACATGTTTAAGGTTGGCTAGGCTAAGCTATAATGTTCAGTAGGTTAGGTATATTAAATGCATTTTCAACTTATGAAATTTTCAACTTATAGTGGGTTGAGGATGTAACCCTATCGTAAGTCAAAGGGTGACTGTATAAGGCTTATGTTTGGAGTGATGACAATGTTCTGGAATTAGATAGTGGTGATAATGGCAGAACTTTGTGAGTATACTTAAAACCATGAATTATATACTTTATGTGAATTGTATGGAATGTGGATTATATTTCAATAAAGCTATTAGTACAAAAGAAGAAGAAAAGAAAAAACTTCCATAGCTTTCTGTTGCCCTTAGCATTAAGTACAAGGTTAGTTGCCTGGAACACCAGAGCTTTACTCCTACATCAATGTCCAATCCCTGGCATGCACCATGTCATATGTAGCCACACTAGACTGACTTGTCTCCATTATTCCAATAAGCTGTGTATGAGTACATAACTGTGCCTCTGCTCCTGCTGTTACCTCACTCTGGCATGTTTCATTTGCCTTGTTTACTTGGTGAACTACTACTTACTTCTCAGGAAGCAGCTGAAATCCTCTCCACTCGCCCAGGCCATGAAGGGTTACTCACTTTTTCTCTCTGCTACAACTGTTCCCAAAACATACCTCTACCATTATTCTTCTTACACTGTATGGCAATTGTTTGTGTTCAACTGCTTGTCTGTCTCCTTAACTAGATGATGAGTCCATTGTGGGCAAGAACTATGTCAGATTTACTTATTTCTTCCCAGCCTCTAGCACAGGGCCTGATACACTAAAGTATATATTTGTTGATTGAATAAATAAATATAAGTAGATTATCAGTTATTCATACCACGTTGCCTCTCCACTTTGTCAAAGAAATATCCAGTGCTCCATGAGCTGGCAACAAGGTTTGAACACACGGAAGGGTAGAACAACCTTATCTGGGAGCAGGGAGAGGGTAAGCCTGTCCAGGACACTGCAATGCAGAATGCTGGATGACCAGAAGGCCAACAAAGGCATGTGGCCAGGAGAGAGGATGTAGGGTCACTGTGCTTCAGACAAGCAGCAGGCATTGAAGAAAAGACCAGTAAGTACTCTTCTAATTCAGAGGGGATGGCCAGTCAGTCAGGATAGGGCAGTACAGAACAGGGAGGGCCAAACTGTCTTGGCTTAAAAAGCAAAGTAAGACCTTGGAGTAGTTCTTGAGTCACTGCCTATCATGGACGTCTCCTGAAGGATGTGATATTTGAGAGTTTGGCTCTCTTGACACGGCCACAGAGACTCCTCTGTGCAAGTTAGAGTGGTCAGACAAATACCTCTGTCTTTTAAACCTTCCTGGCTTCCTAATTTCACAGGGAGCCCCACCACGTTTCCTTACGGTCCAGACCAACAATTTTGAACCTGCATAGCCTTCAGTCAGTAAGACCAGTTGACCCTAGCCCAGTCTAGTAGTTTGACCGGTTGCATGAAACTTTGAATAAAATGTGGCCCATACGAAATGAAATTGAAATGCCGGAATTGTCTTGGTATACTGTAGAAGAAGAAATTCTGCCTCAAGTCTATAACATAGAAATCTTGCCTGAGTCTCTAGCCTGCTGGCCTGCCCTAGAATTTCTAACTCAAAATCGTGATTTCAACTCTTGCCTGAGTTTGCAGCTCCTGGTCTTCCCCACAAATTTTGAATTTGCCAATTCCCAAAATCATATGAGCCAACTCTTTAAATCAATCTCTCTCCTTCTCTTTCTCTCTTCCCTCCCCCACTTTATATATATCCTATTGATTCTGTTTCTCTACAGAACCCTAACTGATAAACCCAGCAAATGGAGAGACAGTTTAAGAGAAAATGTGAAATGCGTCTATTTCACAATCTCGTCTAGGGACAACTTTCTCAGGGGAAGAATAGCTTCCATCAGTGGCCTGTTCATCATCTTTCAGTTTCTAACTCAAAACAGTTATTTCTTTGGCCAGCAAAGCTCAATTCAACAATAGACATTTCTGATTAAATGCAGTCAGAGGCCTGTGACACGGAGGTTGCCAGCAAGCCCTTATTTTTCTGTTACTTCAGTGGCAGAAAGACAGTTTTATCTTTCTTTCCCAGTGTCAGACAGAAGCTAGTCTGAAACCACTCCCGTCTCAGTCTGGGTGTGGTTCTGATTAGAAGCCAAGGAGCTCAAATGAGAGGAGTTTTTAGGAGCAGTGATTTATCGGCAAATATATGCCTGAGGCAAAAGCAGCAGGTTCTGCCACTTCTAGTTTTAGCTGCTTTGCCTGAACTTGAGGGTTTTTCCAATTATCGAGTTTCTCTGCAGTGTACTGCAAAGAAGCGAGATAATATGTTTTACAGGACCTATCAGCATCTACAGACAAGGTGGGCGCTGAACACCATGCACAGCTGTGTTAATAATTAAGGGAGCCCTAGGGAAGAAGAGAAGGTTATTCTTGTTCGAATGATGTGAGGAAAGAGAAAGGGCAGAGGCAAAAAAGTCATTTCAATGGGATCTTTACCTCTCTTCTAAAACCTAGGAAGCATTGCTTAGTTGTTTGCCTATTTAGATCAAAACATAAATACATTTTGTACAAGACACTTAAAACTGTGATTAATTCAAATTGCTCAATTGTTCCCTTCCTCTATATTCATAGTCATGATCCTCTGCCAGCACCAGATGTTTCTAGGAGTGGTTAGCTCAAAAGCTCACTTGACATCATTCCGTGGCATTCTTGCACTGATGTTTAACAGAGGACACAAGGCTTGACTCACACCTTGGCCAGAGACTAAATCAATTATGGCAAGCTGTAAGGAATCATAATCTCTCTTTCTGATTGGGGCCAGCTTTGTGCATCCACAGCTTTCTCATAGGAGAAAGGGTTCCCTTGACCAAGACAGGGCTCCTTCCATGTTTTCAAGGAAGGGGAAGGTTCCAAACTAAGAGCAGGAAGGAAATTGGGCTGGTGATTCAAAAGCAGAGAAACACACACTGTGCAGCTGATATGAAAGCTGATACCATGTCTGAGAGCACAGAATTACAAGATGTGGTGTTTATCCTCTTTTAAGGATGCTCTTACCTTGTGTAATAAAACAGTGCACTGCTTCTTAAATTTTAATGTGCATGTGGATCACCTGGGGATCTTGTTAAAATGCAGATTCTGATTTGCTAAATCTGGTAGGCTCAAGATTGTAAATTACTACCAAGCCCCTAGGTGATATCTAAGCAGCTGGTCCTTAGAAAACACTTTGTGTACAAAGTTATAAAACTTATGATAGGCCTCCAAACAGGTCCCTAACCTCTAGTGTTGGCCAAGTCCTGTGAGTCATACAGAAATGACCAAGCTCTTCTCCCTTGTGGTTTGCAGTCTAGTAGAGAATGAGCCTTGCGTGCACATAATAGGATCGATGCCGCAGGGAGGTAAAAAGGGCTGGGATGTTCAGAGGGAGCAGGGGGTCATTTTCAGCTGCCAGGGGGAATTGCAAAAGCTTCAGAGAGGACATTGCTTTTAAGGAGGATCATGAAGGAGAGATGGAACTTAGGCAGAAATGCAGTGAGGGCTTGCCAGGAGGATGGATCACCAGAAGCAAAGGCACAAAGGCTAGAAAACGTGAAGCACTGGCAGGAAATAGCATGCAATTCTATTTGACTAGAATCTGGAGTTTCTTCTAAGCAGAAAACAAGATGGACAAATAAGGTTGGTCAGGTAGTTTAGGACCAGATTACAGAACACCTTAATGTCATGTCATACAAAAGCCTTCAGACTTCATTCAGTAGGTGAGGGCAAGAACTGATTTTTCTTTAAGCTCCAAAGTGATTTGATTGGGGCTGTACCTTAGATTCTAGGCCTAGAGATCGCTCTGCTGAGAGTGGATAAAATAGGTTGGGAGGGAAGACCCTGAAGGAAGGCAGACCAAATTAGGAGGTCATTGTTTAGTCGGCCATTTAGAAAATATTTATTTATTTATTTTTGAGAAAGAGTCTCACTCTGTGGCCCAGGCTGGAGTGCAGTGGTGTGATCTTGGCTCACTGCAACCTCTGCCTTCTGGGTTCAAATGATTCTCCAGCCTTGGCCTCCCCAGTAGCTGGGATTACAGGGGCCCACCACCACGCCCAGCTAAATTTTGTATTTTTAGTAGAGACGGGGTTTCACTGTGTTGGCCAGGCTAGTCTTGAACTCCTGACCTCAGGTGATCCACCCACCTCAGCCCCCCAAAGTGCTGGGATTATAGGCATGAGCCACTGCGCCTGGCCTAGAAAATATTTCTTGATCTCCTATTCCGCAGTGCTAACAACTTGAGCAGGGAATTAATATATGCCTGTCCTGTCCCCTTGTGGTACTTACAGTCTGAGGAGTGCTACAAAGAAGTCTGGGGTACTAGGAGAGCATGAAACAGAGACCTAAAAGTCTGGGGGGTGGTCAGAGAAAATTATTCTGAGCTGGTGACACTTTTATCCAGATCTGAAGAATGAGGAGGATTTAGCCAGATGAAGAGGAAAGTGAAAGGAAACTGTAGAGGGAAAACTCCCCACAAAGGCCCAGAGACTAGAGAGCCTGGCATGTCCTAAGACAGAAAAAAGTAGAGCATGGTTGAGGTGGGGAGAAGCAAGGGAGGAAAGTGGGGAGACCCAAGTGAAAAGAGACATAACTGTTGGCAGGGGTCACATTTGAGCAGGACTTTTGTAGGCTAGATAATAGTTTTGCACTTTACCTTAAGGGCAATGAGAAGACATTCGGGATTTTAAGCACATAGACTTGAGATATAGGTATCAGAACGACCCTTTGTCTTTGCTCTGTGGAGGATAGATGGGGGCAGGGAGCAAGATTTGATGCAAGAAAGCAAGTTATGAAGTGTCTGAGTGAGGCCAGGTGCGGTGGCTCACGCCTGTAATCCCAGCAATTTGGGAGTCTGAGGTGGGCAGATAGCTTGAGGCCAGGAGTTCGAGACCAGCCTGGCCAACATGGTAAAACCCCACTCTCTACTAAAAATACAAAAATTAGCTGGGCATGGTGATGTACACCTGTAGCCCTAGCTACTCGGGAGGCTGAGACACAAGATTTGCTTGAACCTGGGAGGCAGAGGTTGCAATGAGCTGAGATCGTGCCACTGCACTCCAGCCTGGGCTGCAAAAAAAAAAAATGTTTTAGTGGAACAGACAAGAGGTGATAGGTGTTTGGTCTGAGTGGAAGTGAGGATGGAAACAGGTAAGCAGACACAAGCGAAAATAAGGGGGTAAAATCAGCAAGAACTGAAGAATGTGAGGAAGAATGGAGATGGAGAAGGCAAGAATGATTCCTGAATTCATAGTTTGAGGACTGGATGAATAATGGTACCAGCCACTGATGTAATGAACATAGGAGGAGATGGAGATTCTGAAAGGAGTAAGGAAGAGGAGTTCAGCTGAAGGTCCTGTGGAACATTCCGGGGGAGATAAATAGGAAAATGTATACACCACTTGAGTTCAGGAGGGAGGTCTGGGTCAGGGATATGAATTTGGGAGTCAAAGATACAGATGGTGGCTGAAGCCCTGAAGTCTCATTCTGATCCCAGTGCATTCCTCCCAGCCCCCAAAGTCCTTCAGGGACAAACGTTGCAATGAACAGGCTGATACAGAAGACCAGATTCTCCCATGACTGAGGAAAAGGAGGTAAATCACAAATAGAAATTTTGAGAATGTCCGAAAAATTATGGCATCTTTAGAGTTGGTATGCAGCCCATCAAGGTGAGGAACAGTTCTCATTTAATGTGTGAAATCTGACAGGTAAGTTACAAAAACAAAAAATCAAGACTTTGCAGGCAAATTGTACATCAAACAGCTTGAGTCTTGGGTCAGTCCTCCCTGCTCAGTTACGCAACATGTTTTTTATATATCATATTATATATATATATATATATATATATATATATATACACACACACACACACACACACACACTCAGAGTGTGTCAGCTAATTCCAGTATTAGCCTAAACAAAACCATAATTAGGAACACCTGCTGCTGCTGGAAAAATAAACTATAATACATTCGCAAAACAAATACAAATGACCTTTGCCCCAACGTTTCAGATTATTTGCACCACTTTGCCCTTTCGGTAACCTAGATAATTGAGTTGGCTGTATTTATAAAAATAAAGATGTGCATTCTAAATAAAACAATGCAAGGAAGGTCACTATATAAAAGTGGTCTTCTTGGATAATATGCCTATCAGCTATCTCCAAAATATTATTTAAAATTATTATAGTCATAAATTAATGTTTTCACAGGACCTGTTGAAGCAGAACTCTTGTCAAGGAAGCAAAAATAAGTAAATAAAGCCAGCAGCAATACATCTTCTAACTTTGCAGCAGAATGGTGCTTGTGGAAAAATATGCAATCTGAACTCAATCTGATGCAAACCTCAGGATGACATCATGTATTCATATGTGAGAATTTTTTAGTGAAACCAAGACTTCTAAGGGTTTATGGTGGTGGTGGGTGGATATGGTTCCCTAGAAAGGCAATACCATTGAGCAGTTATCTGCCTCTGGACAGGCAGGCATGTAGAGGGAGGAGGCCACCTATTTGGATGATTGATTATGAGTCATCCAAAGAGTATTCACACCTGCTTTTTGATACCAAAAATGTCAAGGTCTGGGACTGAAGCTTTCCATGCACAACTCAAGAGACTTAGAATACTGTCTTTTAGGAAGATGTACTGAGGCTTGCTTCACACAGAAGTGTGGATGATTCAGGAGCTATGTCTTTTCCATGGAGAGATGAACAGGTTTCTGACAAGTAAAGCTGGCCTGTGGGTTCAGGAAAGTTTGGAAATCAGATTTCTGTTACCCTATCTCATAGTGTAGGGTATGAGGCAGTTATGAAAAAGTGTTTCTATGATCTACTGTCACCTAGCAAACTACTCCAAAATTTAATGGCTAAACATAAATCAGTTTTCTTTCACTATTCTGTGGATTGACTGGGCTCAGCCAGAAATTTCTTCTGCTGATCTCACTCAGGCAGTGTAGTTACATGGCAGTTGGAGTCATCCAGAGGCTCAACTGGGAATCTGAGATGGCTGGCCCTCTCTTTATTTACATATAGTCTCAGGACCTCTCCACTTGACATAGTCTCTCCAGCAGGGGAGCCAGAATTCTTTTAGGGCTTCCCAAAGCAAGTGTTCTAAAACAAGGGTTCCCAACCCCCGAGCTGCTGATCCATACCAGTCCATGGCCTTTTAGAAACCGGGCAGCACAGCAGGACATGAGCAGCAGGCCAGTGAGCATTAAAGCCTGAGCTCTGCCTCCTGTCAGATCAGTAGCAGCATTAGATTCTCACAAGAGTGCCAGTCCTATTGTGAACTATTGTGAACTGCGCATGTCAGGGATCTAGGTTGCTTGCTGCTTATGAGAATCTAATACCTGATGATCTGAGGTGGAACAGTTTTATCCTGAAACCATCCCCACCCTCACTCCACCCTGTCCATTGAAAAATTGTCTAAATGTCTTCCACAAAACCAGGGTCCCTGGTGCCAAGAAAGGAACAGTAGTCCCTAACCTTTTTGGCACCAGGGACCCGTTTTGTGGAAGACAATTTTTCCACGGCATGGGATAGGGGGAGGGGGGATTGGGGGTAATGGTTTTGGGATGAAACTGTCTCACCTGAGATCATCAGGCATTAGTTAGATTCTCATAAAGAGCATACAACCAGCTGGGCATTGTGGCTCATGCCTGTAATCCCAGCACTTTGGGAGGCTGAGGCAGATGGATCATGAGGTCAGGAGTTCGAGACCAGCCTGGCCAATATGGTGAAACCCCATCTCTACTAAAAATACAAAAATTAGCCGGGTGTCGTGGCGCACGCCTGTAGTCCCAGCTCCTAGGGAGGGTGAGGCAGAAGAATCACTTGAACCCAGGAGGCAGAGGTTTCAATGAGCTGAGATTGTGCCACTGTACTCCAGCCTGGGTGACAGAGCAAGACTCCATCTCAAAAAAAAAAAAAAAAAAAAAAAAAAAGAAAAGCACACAACCTACTAGATCCCTCACATGTGCAGTTCACAATAGGGTTCGAGCTCATGTGAGAATCTAATGCTGCCCACTGATCTGACAGAATGCAAAGCTCAGGTGGCAATGCTTGCCTGCCCATGGCTCACCCTGAGTCCACGGCCTGGGGTTGGGGACCCCTGTCATAAAAGACAGGGAGTGAAAACTGTCAATCCTCTTAAATAATAGGATTAGAACTCTCACAAATTCATTTCTGTTGCATTATATTGTTTATTGACAGTCGCAGGCCACCCTAGAGTCAATGTGGAGAGAGACAACACTAGGTTGCAAAGAGCAGGAAGAGTGGCTTATTGAGGGCCATCTGTGGAGACTAGGTATTGGAAAGAGCAACCTGATACTCTACTTGCTCTAACATTCTACTGCCTGGCGCACTTCCTCAAGGAACCACATTACCTTTCCTATTGTAGTTTTGGCTGAAGAAATTCAGGTTTGGAGTACCGGCAAAGGTTTATTTAACTTTTTCCTGATCCTGTATTTTAGTCACTTCTTATGTCTTTGCATCTCTGACACATATATGAGCTTTGGAAGCTGACCCCAACCAACTGTCCAAATTTAGCAGGAAGACTATGGTCACAATATTTGGAGTTTGCAGTCATGTACGTACAACTGGAAGGGAGAGTAATGAGTCTGCATGGTATTGGGCACCAAGTGATAATTCAACTCAAGAGCTCTTCATGACTTAGGATTTTAAAAAAAAATAAATTTAAATTCTCTGTGCACCTGTAACAGGACCAGGATGGGAGCATGTTCTACCTAACCACCTGAAGAAACTAGGGCAAGCTCCATGGAGGCTTGTGACACAAGGGGAAAGTAATAAGGTAAAATCACCACCTATCCCAGACATACCTCATGCTGTTCCAAATATCCCTCCAACTACAAATTTACCCTTATTCTAATTATCAGACAAATGTGGCTTAAAACTCAGTGCTTTCTACCACCACAATCCTGAAAAGCCATGTATCACTCATTCAGCAATTACTGAGTGCCCACTCTGTACCAAGTATCATTCTGGGCATGACCCATGGCCTCAAGGAGCTTCCAGTCTAATAAGGAAGATTGGCATTGTGATAAAGATGAAAATAGGAGATTGTGGGAGGACAGAGAGACATCTGACTAAATCTTGAAGCATAGAGGAAGGCATTCTGAGTGAAAGTTCTCATTTAAGCTGAATTCCAAGAACAAGTTAGAGTTAGCCAAGTGATGGTACGTGGAAGTAGAGTATGGAAAGAAAATTCCAGGCAGAGAGCAAAGACACCAGGAATCCTAGGGAGTTCAGCAATGATAGGCTATAGAGTCTGAAAGAAGATGTGGTGAGAGATAAGACAGAAGAGGCAGGAAGGAACCAAACCCAGAAGGATTATATACCATGCCAAGGAGTATGAAAAGCTATATACGATGGTGAATACGTTTAAAAAAAATAGTATTTTGAATAAGACGGGCCTGACCTTGAATCCCGTCTCTGCCATGTGATCCTTGGACAAGTCACTTGAGTCTCCGAGCCTCAGTTTTCTAATCTTAATGCGGAAATGGTAGAGGATAAATTTCCTAGGATGGTTGTGAGGATTCTATTCTTTATCTTCCGTAATTGCTGTTAAATCAAGTGTCATTCTTGTCATTATTGTATTAGTTTCCTGTGGTTGCTGTATCAAATTACCACAACTTGGGGGCCTAAAACAACAGAAATGTATTCTCTCACAGTTTTGTATGCCAGAAGTCTGTATAAATGATGTTGGCAACTTTATGCTCCCTCTGGAAACTCTAAAGGAGAATCCGTTCTTTGTCTCTTCTATCTTCCGCTGACTGCCAGAATGTCTTGGAGTTCTTTTGCTTGCAGCTGCATCACTCCACTCACTGCCTCTGTCATCACATCACCTTCTCGTGTGTGTGTGTGTGTGTGTGTTGTTGTTGTTGTTGTTGTGTGTATGAGAAATCTCCTTCTGCCTGCCTTTTATAAGGACACTTGTGACTGGATTTGGGACCCACCTAGATAATTCAGAACAATTTCTCCATTTTTCAGATCCTTAACATAATCATATCTGCAAAAACTCTTTTACCTTATAAGGTAACACTCACATGTTCCAGGATTAGGATCTGATATTATTGGATGGCCATTATTCAGCCAACTACAATGTTTCTTTTCTCCTGGATGCTTTTACGATTTTTCTCCTTTTCTTTGTTTACAAAAGTCTTATTATGATGGGCCTAGGTATATTTTCTTTGCACTTATCCTTCTTGGGGTTGACAGACCTTCTTGAATCTGTGAGTTGATGCCTTTCATCAGATTTGGAAAATTCACGGTGTCTTCATATATTGTCACTGCTCATTTTTCCTTCCTCCCCTTTTATTCTGGAACTCCAATTAAAACTATGTTAAACCTTTTATTTATATCTCACCTGTCTATTATACTCTTAATTTTCTATTAGTTAATTCTCTATGTGCTTCAGTTTAAATACTTTAATGTGTCTTCTAGTTTACTAATCCTCTATTCTGTTGTGTACAATCATCCATTAAACACATCTATTGAGATTTTAGGGCTTTTTTCTAACTTTAGAATTTCTATTGGATTACTTATAGATTCCAATTATTGGATTAAATTTTCCTTTTTTATATTTCTTTTCACCATCTTTCCTCTATTATCTGAATATATAGTTGTTAGAAATGCATTGTTTGCTAACTTATATATTCGGATCACCCATGGATTTTTTCCTATTGTCTGTTTTTTTCCTTCTAGGTTTTCAGTCATATGGCCTCATCTCTTTTTTTTTTTTTTTTTTTTTTTTGAGACGGAGTCTCGCTCTGTCACCCAGGCTGGAGTGCAGTGGCCAATCTCGGCTCACTGCAAGCTCCGCCTCCCGGGTTCACGCCATTCTCCTGCCTCAGCCTCTCCGAGCAGCTGGGACTACAGGCGCCCGCCACCACGCCAGGCTAATTTTTTTTGTATTTTTAGTAGAGACGGGGTTTCACCATGGTCTCGATCTCCTGACCTCGTGATCCGCCCGCCTCGGCCTCCCAAAGTGCTGGGATTACAAGCTTGAGCCACCACGCCCGGCCGGCTTCATCTCTTATATTTCCTAGAAAGTTTTAAATGAATGCCATCCAATTGTGTATAAATAATTTAAAAGGCTCCAGATGATGCTATCTTCCCTCAGAGAGAATGTACTGTTTTCTCTGTTAGGCAGATCAAGTAGGGGCAGAGCACCTTGACCAAATCAGTGACTAAGCTGAATCAAGGTCAGGTTCAATGTTGGTAAAGCCCCTGGCCCCTGCTCTTAAGGCATTACCTTTCAGAGCTATCATCTGATAATCTTGTGTGTTCAATGGGGCTCTTATTCCTGGCAGATCTTGAAATCAAATCCTTATATTACTCAGCATAGTGAGACTGCCCAAAATGCTACTGTTTCTCGAGGCTTCCTGCTTAGCTTCTTAGTCTCATCAAAAAACACTCGACATGAGTCATATTCTTTTTTTTTTTCCTTTCCCTTTCACTGGGGTCTTGGCCTCTCAACCCAGCCCTCAATAACCATCAAAAGTTCTGTTTTTCCTGTATTCCCCAGCAGTGGCCCTCTGTCTGGCCAAAGCCCAGATTCTCAATCTCTAACTATACACCCCAAATTTGCCAAAGCCCACAGGGAAAATGTAGCTCTCCTTTCAGTGGTTCAACCTTCTTTGAAATCTTGGCCTCTCCAATGCTGATTGCTTCAGCAGCTTTCTATGCCTTTACAGAGACTTTTAAAAATTTTAAACAACCATTTACTAGTTATTCTTAGTAGGACTGAAAGCAGAAGCCCATTGAGGGAGCTTTAGGGGGAGCTTTCTTATAGCTTTAAGTTTCTTTTTTCAGCTTTATTGAGTTTCTTTTTTTTTTTGTTTTTAAGGGATAGGGTCTCACTATGTTGACCAGGTTGGTCTCAAACTCCTGGCCTCAAGTGATCCTCCCATCTCAGACTCCTAAAGTGCTGGGATTACAGGCAAGAGCCACTGTACCAGGCTGATTGAGTTATTTTTGGTATATGTACATCTTGTGAAATGATTACCACAATGAAGACAATTAACATATTCATCACCTCATAGAGTTAATTATTTTATTGTATGTCTTTTTTTTTTTTTTTTTTTTGAGGCAGGGTCTTGCTTGCCCTGTCACCCAGGCTGGAGTGTAGTGGTGCTATTATGGCTCACTGCAGCCTCGACCTCCTGGGCTCAAGCAATCCTCCCGCCTCATTTTTTATTTTTTATGGAGATGGGGTTTCACCATGTTGCCTAGGCTGGTCTCGAACTCCTGGGCTTCAGTGATCCTCTTGCCTCAGCTTCCCAAAGTGCTGGGATTACAGGCATGAGCCACAGCATGTATGTCTTTTTTGCGGTGAGAACATTTACAATATACTCACTTAGCATATTGAAGTATACAATACAGTATTATTAACTGTACTCACCAATACATAATTAGATCTGCAGAACTTATTCAGTCTGCATAACTGACACTTTGTATTGTTTGACCAATATCTCTAACCCCCAGCCCCTGACAACCATCATTCTACTCTCTGCTTCTATGAGTTTGACTTTTTTCAATTTCCCATGTAAGCAAGATCATGTAGTTTGTTTTTCTGTGCCTAGCTAATTTAATTTAACACAATGACTTCCAGGCTCATCTATGTTGTTGCAAATTCCCTGCTTTAAAGGCTGAATAGTATTCCAGTGTGTGTGTGTGTGTGTGTGTGTGTGTGTGTGTGTGTGTGTGTGTACACCACATTTTCTTTATCCATTCATTCTTCGATCAGCACTTAGGTTCATTCTATATCTTGACCATTATGAATACTGTTGCAATGAACATGGGAGTGCAGGTATCTCTTCAACATACTGATTTTATTTCCTTTGGATATATACCCAGTAGTGTGATTGCTGGATCACACTGTAGTTCTACTTTTAATTTTTTGAGGACCTTCTATACTGTTTTACATAATGGGTGTACCAATTGACATCTCCAACAACAGTGCACAACAATTCCCTTTTCTCTACATCCTCTCCAACACTTATTCTTTATCTTTTCAGTAATAGCCATTCTAACAGGTATGAGGTAATATTTTATTTGTGGTTTTGATTAGCATTTCCTTGATGGTTAGCAATGTTGACATACTTTTTCATATGCCTATTAGCCATTTGTATGTCTTCTTTTGAGAAATGTTTGTTCAGGTCTGTTCCCCATTTTTAATTGGGTTATTTGTTTTCTTGCTCTTGAATTGTTTGAGCTCCTTATTTATTTTGGATATTAACCTCTTATCAGGTGGATAGTTTGCAAATATTTTCTCCCATTGTGTGGGTTGTCGTTTGACTCTGTTGATTGTTTCCTTTGCTGTGCAGGAGCTTTTTAGTTTGATGGAATCCCATTTGTCCCATTTGTCTCAGTTTTAACCAGAGGAGTGACATGATCAACTTTGTAATTAATGAGTCATTTTGTAGGCAGTGTAAAGGATGATGTGTTAATTTTCTTGAGCTTCCATAACAAAGCACCCCAAAATCAAGTGAGTGGTTTAAATAACAGAAATTTATTTTCTCACAATTATGGAGCCTGGAAGTTTGAGACCAAGGTATTGGTGCTCTTTTCTTCTGAGGCCTCCCTTCTTGGCTTGTAGGTGGCCATCTTCAACCAGTGCTTTCACATGGTCTTCCCTATGTATCTGCCTGTATCTAAATTTTCTCTTATAAGGACACCATCATATTGGATTTGGGCCCATCCTAATGACATTATTTTAACTTAGTTACCTTTCTAAAGACTCTATCTTTAAATAGTCACATTCTGAGCTATCATGAGTTAGGACTTCAACACATGAATTTTGGGGAAGGTGGCACAATTTAGCACATGACAGATGGGTTGGAGGGCAGCAAGAGTGGAGTCAGGCAGGCCAGTGAGAAAGTTGTTGCAGTAATCCAGGAGAGTAGGGCTGGAAATTTTGGAAAATTGGACAAAGTAATGGTAGAAGGACTGGAGGTAACTGAATTGCTTCAAGAGAAAATTAGAAGATAGAATAGATAGCATTTGGTACTTATAAATAGGATATGCTAAGACGATGAGGAACGAGTCTAGGATGATACTCAATTTTCTAATTTGAGCACAGAGTAGAGGACAATGGAAGTAACATGGTTTGGGAAGAGTTGTCTTCTGAGATAGAAGCATACCCTCTTTCTTTCCTGCATTCTGAGATAAAGCTTAAGCCCTGGGATTACTGCTCCTTGAGTCACCTTCCCTTCTTCCTTACCTGAATATCATAGCTCATAATCCTCTGCACCTGCTCTGGTCCCCACCCTGACTCCTTGTTCCCTGTAGTCCAGGAGGTCTCAGACCTCTTCCAGTGCTTGGGGGCTTGAAGCCCTATCTCTGAGCCCCACCCCTCAGTAGCTTAGACTCTTCTCCCTGTGGACAGAATGTGGCCAGCTTATGGGACTCCTCTATTCCATGGCACCAAACTATACTTCCATCCTGGGATAGGTGCTAATTTGTTTTTAAAATAATGTCATTAGGATGGGCCCAAATCCAATATGATGCTGTCCTTATAAGAGAAAATTTAGATACAGGCAAATACATGGAGAAGACCGTGTGAAAGCACTGGTTGAAGATGGCCACCTACAAGCCAAGAAGTGCTGATCACTTGCTTGAAGCTATGCCTGCCCCTGCTTTATACCTCATCTCAGTGGACTGATTCTGTTCAAGCCTCTGCTTCTATCTGGTTGTGAGTGTACAGCAATGCCTTTTTACTGATGCTGAGGACTTGGCATGCCAACCTCAGAGAATGACAGCAATGATCTGGACCAGTTCAGAAATATTTAGATAGCCCTGTCAGACTTCTCTATCTGGTGAAGATGTTCTTCCTAAAGAACAGGCAGAGAGACTAGCCTGACATCTTCGTGTCAGGCAAAGTAGAATTGAGTGAAGAGGCCTGAGCGACACAGCTTAAAGATAGCAGTAACTCTATCTGGGACACTCCTATCAAGGATTGTATCTTTTTGTCCTGGCCTGCTAAGTTTTGGGAGAGTTGCCAATCCAGAACATTTGGACATACTCTTAGCTTGTCCATTACCCAAACCAGCAACCTTGAGACACGGCAACTCTTTAACTGTCCATGGCTAAGACCCTCTGCCATCTATCATTTAACTATTTCCTCTCTAAAACTGCCTTTCCCTGTACATGGGGAAACAAATTAGCATGTGTTAGATACTGTTACTTCCCCCCACCACCCACTATCCATTCCTTCTATTTATTTCTTTTAGTAACATAAATCCCTAAGACTTAGCAAGGAACCTGGCTAGAATAGAGACTACTTTTCCCAACCTCCCTTGCAGATATGTGTGGTCATGTCACTGCGTTCGTATATGAAAGTGATGCCTGCAACCTCTGAGTTGCTTCCTTAAAAGGAAATGTTTTGTCCTGCACTTCTTTTTTTCCCCTTTCCCCCTAGAGGCTAAAACACTAACATAGTGGTAATGAACTAGTTTTGACTGTGCAGACTAGGACAATATTCTAGGTGATGATGGCACTACAAAAGGTAGTAAAAGATCTCTGGAAGATCATTTGGAGCAAAGCAGCCTACCTGTCTCCCTCTATTTGTTGCATGAGACAAAGAGAAATTTCTATCCCGTTTGAATCTCTATTAACAGAAATTCAGTCTGAACCCTAATACACAGTATGGTATCCTTCACTCATAACACAGAGGATAGTTTTCTGTATACTCAGGCCCATAGTCTGTCTTCAGCCTTCTATCAAGCCACCTTGGTCAGTGCTCATGAAGACCAAACTCGGGTGTAATCACCATTGTAAAGGTGACCCTGGCCACCCCATTCCCTGCCCCTATTCCAATAGTAATTCCTTTTCTGTGTTCCCAAAGATCCCTGAGTTTACCTTTCTGCCAGCCCTTAGCATAGAGTATTTTTATTTATCTATCCTCCTAACTGGAGAGTGAGTTTCTTTACAGTTATACCCTGTCTGAATTGTTCATTGTTCTTGTCCCATCACTTTTAGGACTTGATTTGGACACCAGCTACTCTGAAAAACCTTCTATGACATCTTCTTCAGATAGGATGAGGTGCCTCTCCTCCATGCACTTACAGAATCTCAACTACTCTGATTTATCACCTTATCCAACAATAATCACACTGCATTTTAATCATCCTTTCTACATTTTCTCCTCCATTAGACTATGAACTCCTCCAAGGTCTCTGAATTCCCCGTATCTTTTTTTAAAATTTATTTGTATTTTTATGAGACAGAGTCTTGCTCTGTAGCCCAGGCTGGAGTGCAGTGACACAATCTCAGCTCACTGCAACTTCTGCCTCCCGGGTTCAAGTGATTCTTGTGCCTCAGCCTCCCAAGTAGCTGGGATCACAGGCGTCTGCCACCACGCCCGGCTAATTTTTGTATTTTTAGTAGAGACAGGGTTTTGTCATGTTGGCCAGGCTGGTCTCACACTCCTAGCCTCAAGTGATCCACCCAACCTCGGCCTCCTAAAGTGCTCGGATTACAGGCATGAGACTCCATGCCCAGCCAATTCCCCATATCTGATACTACACATGCACTTACTAATTTACTTAATGAATGAACTTCCTGATAGTTTACATAGAAGACAGAAAAGTATGCAGTGCTATCAAGCCCTGCCTTATGAATGAACTGGTCTCCAAGAGTTTGTTTCTACATAGAAGACAGAAAAGTATACATTGCTACCAAACCCTGTCTTATGAATGAACTGGTCTCCAACAGTTTGTTTCTAAGGAATTTTTTTTGAACTATGAGTTAAAGATGGTGTGGTTAAGTGCAAAGAATCTTGGCCTGCTAGCAAGGGAATTTGGTTCTCTGCCACTAACTCCTTAAGGATGATGAGCAAATCCCTTCAGCTATCTGGACCTCAGTTTCCCCTTCTGTAAAATGAAGATGCAGACAGGTGATTTCCAGTGGTTCTGCTAGCTCTCAATTTCTATATGTTTGAGGGCAGCCATAGGCTGTCACTGTCTCGAGTTCTGGGTAAAGATTTGCTCTCTCATGCCTCTGTTAAAATGCAAGGCTTCTGAGATTCTTCTTAACGCTTCAATGTATTTGTTTCCGTTGATCCCTTTGTTTTCTCAAGATGGAGGGAGGGAGTAATCTGGGATCCATGGTCTCCTCCATTGGTCACAAAGTGGAACACGGGAAGGATAAGCTATTGGAGAAAAGAAGAAATGCAGCAGAGGCATCCCTACTGTTCAGGCTTCAGGCACCATCAGTCTCTGCCCTAGCTTGACAGGGAGGCCTGCTTGTGAAAATGCAACCACTAGTGGGGCAAAGATTAACACACTCAGATTCCCAAGGCTGACCAAAACAGTGGGTCTCTGGGCATTCCCAGGGGCCACCCCTTAAAGAACTTTGGAGCAAAGTTCTCATCACTCATCTCTTTTCACCTCTCAAGCTCAGTTTCTCCCAATATTCCCAGAGTGGGGAAACTTCCCAGGCTTCAGGCTAGGATTGGCAGGTTTTCTTGAGATGCTGATTGGGACATTGTTCAGGATGACCTCCAACTTGCCAGGTGTGTGGTTGAAGGCAATCAGAGAATCCCTGATGAGGCAGACTCTGCATGGAATTTTTAGTTTCTTGCTGGGAAGGCTGATACACTCTGTGAGAAAACCACTACATTTGCACTTTGGTTGGTTTGCTATCAAGGGGCAATGATTATGCCTTTCCTTGTGTGTTTCTGTCAGTACACATGATCCTCAATGCCTGTCTCCTTCTGCCTCGAGTGTTAGCAGTGAAAAGGATTCAGGTCTGTGAATCTGATGAGATGAGCGTTGAGTGTACACAGGTGCCATGTTTGTGATTCCAGTCACCAAGCAGAAAGGGACCTGGGGATTACTTTACCTTCTCTGCTTCTCCACCTAACCTCATCTGTTTGCCTTCCTTTTTCTGATGTCCCTGCCTTTCCTTTGCTTACTTTTGTTTAGGGCTTAGAAAGAAAAGAGGCAGTGAGCAGGGCAGGTTGGTGGAGGGATGCTGGGAGGAGCTGGGGCATGTGCATCACTAGTTTGCTGGCCGAGTGATTCTTCTAAGGGCAGTGAGGGCACTTCAATGAAGTGGTACAGAGGCTGGGATCCCTGGCAGCTGGTCTGGGATCCTAGTGCTGCTCCATCTTTGTTCATGCATTAGCTGGATGACCTTGGCCTTACGGGACTCAGATAAGATGACCTAGGTGAAAGTACTTTATAAATGCAATACAAATGTTTGGTTTTATTACATGGCTCTATTTGAGAACAAAGTGAAAGCTTCCCTGCTAGAAAGTATGTCACCTGTGGCTGGACGCAGTGGCTCATGCCTGTAATCCCAGCACTTTGGGAGGACGAGGCAGGCAGATCACGAGGTCAGGAGATGGAGATCATCCTGGCTAACACGGTGAAACCCTGTCTCTACTAAAAATACAAAAAAAAAAAAAAATTAGCCAGCGTGGTGGTCGGTACCTGTAGTCCCAGCTACTCGGGAGGCTGAGGCAGGGTAATGGCGTGAACCTGGGAGGAGGAGCTTGCAGTGAGCCGAGATCGCGCCACTGCACTCCAGTCTGGGTGACAGAGCGAGACTCTGTCTCAAAAAAAAAAAAAAAGAAAGTATGTCACCTGCCCACCCATTGCAACCAAACCCCATTTTGGTCAGAACATGTACAAATGCCTGTGTATCCATATTCAGAAATTATTTCTTGCTTAGCATTGACCTGCTCCAAACTCCTTTAAAAAAAAAATGTAGATTTTACCTCCAGTACCCTCTTCCTGAAGGGATAGACCCTTAAGTGCCTAGGGTCATGGGTCCAAATAAACTATGCAAAGGAAAAAATGAATCTGGTAAATCATTTACTTTTATTTTATTTTATTTTATTTCATAAATATTTTTTACTTTTAGAAACATAGTCTCACTCTGTTACCCAGGCTGGAGTGTAGTAGACTAAGATCTCAGTGTGAGCTTTTCAGGCTCTTTCCTTTCCAATTATGGCAAGGAGGAAACCACAGGATGTATGGGAGCAGACAGTTCAGAAAATGGGGGTGAAAATAACCTCTACCTTATGTTTAACCACCATTGACTCTTTTTCAAACTGATCATGATTTTTAACTAAATAATATATACTGAATTACAATGTTATATTACTCTGGTATAAATGGTTTATGCTATAACAAAAAGCAAGACTCCTGTCTCCTTGTTCTCCCTCTGCCCTCACACTTGCCCCATCTTACTTTCAATTTTTTAAATGTTTCTTCTGACATTTACTTTCATATTATTAAATAACAGGCAGGCGTTGTTGTCTTTTGATCCATTATAATTAATCTATTGCCATCTTATAATGGTAGATGAGGAGTCAATTTGCTTACAAATCCCCTCCCCTTCTCTGTTCTACCAATAGAGTTATATATCACAATTTAAAGTTTGCGTCATTATGACTATGCTAATATTGTTCACTACTGAACCAAGAAGTATACTGTGATAACATTTTTTGTACCATTTCTGTTTTTAAAAAAGATAATGACTGGCTGGGCACAGTGGCTCATGCCCATAATCCCAGCACTTTGGAAGGCAGAAGCAGAAGGATCACTTGAGACCAGGAGCTTGAGACCAGCCTGGGCAGCATAGCGGGACCCTGTCTCCACACACACAAAATTTTTTTTTTAATTAGCCAGTGTGGTGGGGCATGCCTGTACTCCCAGCTACTAGGGAAGCTGAGGTGGAAGGATAACTTGAGCCCAGGAATACAAGATTACAGTGAGCTATAATCGTACCACTACACTCCAGCCTGAGTGATAGAGTGAGACTCTGTTTCTAAAAGTAAAATAAAATAAAACTAAATAATTTACCCAATTCATTTTTTCCTTTGCATAGTTTATTTGAACCTGTGACCAAATCTTCCTATACTTGCCAACAGTCTTATCAAATGCCTCAGCACAATGTTCACATGATCACATAAGCAAAGCTTTCAGATTCTCTCAGTTTGGCTATTGATTTGTTTGTTTGGGTTTAGGGGGATTTCCCCTAGAAATGTCCCTCTTGGGGCCCTCTGGTCTGCTCCAGTCTGAACTGTTTGCTTTCTGAGCTTGCTGCACAGCTGTCGTCTTGTACATTCCTGTCCCCAGTCTCCTGGATAGCACCCTGTTTTGTGAATCTCTCCCATGGTTTCCATCATTGTTTTGGTTGAGCACCACCTCCTGAATAAGGATGCATGGTAGGTAAGATTTTTGAGACTTTGCATATCTGAAAATGTTTTTATTTACCCTCTGATTTGATTGATAACTTAGCTGAGGATAAAATTCATGGGTGAAAATAATCACTTTCTCAGAACTTTTTCCTTTTATTTTTAGAGATGAGGTCTCACTCTGTTGTCCAAGTTGGAGGGCAGTGGCACTATCATGTATCACTGCAGTCTCGACTGGCTGGGTTCAGGCAATCCTCCCACTTCAGCCTCCTGGGACTACAGGCATGTACCACCATGCCTGGCTAAGTTTTAATTTTTTGTAGAGATAGGGTCTCCCTATGTTGCCCAGACTGGTCTCAAACTCCTAGGCTCACATGATCCTCCTGCCTCAGCCTCCCAAAGTGCTGGGATTACAGGCTTTCTTCTTCTTTTGCTTTAGGTTCTGGAGGGTACATTTGCCTATTTGTTAAATGGGTAAATTGAATGTTACTGAGGCTTGGTATACAAATGATCTCATTACCCAGGTACTGAGCATAGTACCCAATAGATGGCTTTGCATCTCATACTCCCCTCCTCCTCTCCCCCACCAAACAGTCCCCAGTGTCTATTGTTCCCATCTTTGTGTCCATGTGTATTCAGTGTTTAGTTCCCACTTTTAAGTAAGAACTCATGGTATTTGGTTTTCTATTCCTGCATTAATTCACTTAGGATAATGGCCTCCATCTGCATCCATGTTGCTGCAAAAGACATGATTTCATTCTTTTTATGGCTGCATAGTATTCCATGGTGTATATGTACCACATTTTCTTCTTTTTTTCTTTTAACTTTTATTTTAGGTTGAGGGTTACATGTGCAGGTTTGTTATATAGGTAAACTTGTGTGTTACAGGAGTTTGGTGTACAGATTATTTCATCACTCAGGTTCTAAGCCACGTACTCAACAGGTATTTTTTCTGATCCTCTCCCTCCTCCCACCCTCCATCCTCAAGTAGGCTGCAGTGTCTTTTGTTCCCCTCTTCATGTCCATATGTTCTCATTATTGGGCTCCCCTTTACAAGCGAGAACATATAGTATTTGGTTTCCTGTTCTTGCATTAGTTTGCTAAGGATAATGGTCTCCAGCTCCATCTATGTTGCTGTAAAGGCATGATCTCATTCTTTTTATGGCTCTGTAGTATTCCATGGTGTATATGTACCACATTTTCTCTATCCAATCTGCCGTTTATTGGCATTTAAGTTGATTCCATGTCGTTGTTATTGTAAATAGTATTGCAATGAACATACATGTGCATGTGTCTTTATGGGTAGAGAGATTTATATTCCTTTGGGTATATGCCCAATAAATGGATTGCTGGGTTGAATGGCAGTTCTGTTTTTATCTCTTTGAGGAATCACCACATTGCCTTCCACAATGGCTGAATTAATTTACACTCCTGCCAAGAGTGTATAAGTGTTTCCTTTTCTCTGTAACGTGCCAGCATGTTATTTATTTTTTAATAATAACCATTTGACTGATGTGAGATGGTATCTTACTGTGCTTTTGATTTGCATTTCTCTAATGATTAGTGATGTTGAGCATTTTGTCATATGCTTGTTGGCCATATGTATGTCTTCTTTTGAAAAGTGTCTGTTCATGTCCTTTGCCTACTTTTTAGTGGGGTTGTTTGTTTTTTGCTTGCAAATTTGTTTAAATTCCTTTCAGATTCTGGATATTATACCTTTGTTAGATGGACAGTTTGCAAATATTTTCTCCTATTCTGTAGATTGTCTGTTTATTCTATTGATAGTTTCTTTTGCTGTGCAGAAGCTGTTTAATAAGATTCCATTTGTCAATTTTTGCTTTTATTGCAATTGCTCTTGGCATTTTCGTCATGAAATCTTTGCCAGTTCCTATGTCCAGAATGGTACTTTCTAGATGGTCTTCCAGGATTTTTATATTTTTAGGTTTTACATGTAAGTCTTTAATCCATTTCAAGTTGATTTTTGTATATGGTGTAAGGAAGAGGGTCCAGTTTCAATTATCTGCATATAGCTAGTCAGTTACCCCAGCACCATTTATTGAATAGGGAGTTCTTTCCCCATTGCCTCATTGCTATCAGATTGTTGTAGGTGTGTGGCATATTTTCAGGGCTCTCCATCCTGTTCCATTGGTCTATGTGTCTATTATTTATGTGACACATTTTCTTTATCCAATCCACTGTTGATGGACACCTAGGATGATTCCATGTCTTTGCTATGGTGAGTAGTATTGCAGTGAACATACATGTACATGCGTATTTTTGGTAGAATGATTTATTTTCCTTTGGCTATACACACAGTAATGGAACTTCTGGGTTGAATGACAGTTTTGTTTTAAACAGAAATCTCCACACTTCTTTGAGAAATTTCCACGCTGCTTTCCACAGTGGCTGAACTAATTTACATTCACACTGCCAGTGTATAAGTGTTCCCTATTCTCTGCAACTTTGCCAGCATATGTTGTTTTTTTTACTTTTTAATAGCCATTCTGACTGATAAAAGATGCTATCTCATTGGGGTTCTGATTTGCATTTATGTAATGATTAGTGATGATGAGTTTTCTTCACATATTTGTTGGCCACACCTAACATTGTTTATATTTGTTTTGTTTCTTCATCTTTGTTTTGGTCTCTCTTTTTCAAATTGGAGTTTTCCTTCAAATAACTGGTGATCTTTGGCTATCTATTCCTGCTTAAGAGTGAACTAGACAGTGCATTGGAAGTTATATTCCATTAATGGGGCAGAACTTAATGCCTGCAATTTCTGACCTTCTCCAAAGTCCTCTAGGATGAATCAGCTTGTCTATTATTGATATTTCCTTCTAACCCTTCTGTCTCCTTTTAGTATTTATTTGCATCTCCAGTGGCAACAGCCACCACACTGCTCCTAAGCCCTACTGAACAATAATTATCGGCTGCCATGATTAAGAAAGACTTCCCAGAAGCATGACGTTGGAGCTGAGTGTTAAAGGATGATGCATTCATTTTCAATGACTGCCATAACAACTTCCACAAATTTTGTGCCTTAAAATAACATCCATTTATTATCTCACAGTTCTGTAGGTTAAAAGTCTGGCTACAGTATGCTTTGGATGGTTCCTATGCTGTGAGCCTCACAAGGTCAAAACCAAGTTGTCCAGCAGCTGCATTCTTTTCTAGAGTTGTGGGAAGAATCTACAGGAGAACTTCACCAATCTAGCAAGGCAGGCCAACATTCAGATTCAGGAAATACAGAGAACACCACAAACATACTCCTCAAGAAGAGCAACTCCAAGACACATAATTGTCAGAGTCACCAAAGTTGAAATGAAGGAAAAAATGTTAAGGGCAGCCAGAGAGAAAGGTCGGGTTACCCACAAAGGGAAGCCCATCAGACTAACAGCGGATCTCTCGGCAGAAATTCTACAAGCCAGAAGAGAGTGGGGGCCAATATTCAACATTCTTAAAGAAAAGAATTTTCAGCCCAGAATTTCATATCCAGCCAAACTAAGCTTCATAAGTGAAGGAAAAATAAAATACTTTACAGATAAGCAAATGCTGAGAGATTTTGTCACCACCAGGCCCGCCCTAGAAGAGCTCCTGAAGGAAGCACTAAACATGGAAAGGAACAACTGGTACCAGCCACTACAAAAACATGCCAAATTGTAAAGACCATCAAGGCTAGGAAGAAACTGCATCAACTAATGAGCAAAATAACCAGCTAACATCATAATGACAGGATCAAATTCACACATAACA
Source organism: Nomascus leucogenys (assembly GCF_006542625.1). Taxonomy (NCBI): domain Eukaryota; kingdom Metazoa; phylum Chordata; class Mammalia; order Primates; family Hylobatidae; genus Nomascus; species Nomascus leucogenys. The sequence continues at coordinate 117,975,251 of NC_044406.1, read as the reverse complement.
ATATTAACCTTAAATGTAAATGGGGTAAATGCTCCAATTAAAAGACACAGACTGGCAAATTGGATAAAGAGTCAAGACCCATCAGTGTGCTGTATTCAGGAAACCCATCTCATGTGCAGAGACACACACAGGCTCAAAATAAAGGGATAGAGTAAGATCTACCAAGCAAATGGAAAACAAAAAAAGGCAGGGGATGCAATCCTAGTCTCTGATAAAACAGACTTTAAACCAACAAAGATCAAAAGAGACAAAGAAGGCAATTACATAATGGTAAAGGGATCAATTCAACAAGAAGAACTATCCTAAATTTATATGCACCCAATACAGGAGCACCTAGATTCATAAAGCAAGTCCTTAGAGACCTACAAAGAGACTTAGACTCCCACACAATAATAATGAGAGACTTTAACACCCCACTGTCAACATTAGACAGATCAACGAGACAGAAAGTTAACAAGGATATCCAGAAATTTAACTCAGCTCTGCACAAAGCAGACCTAATAGACATCTAAAGAACTCTCCACCCCAAATCACATTCTTTTCAGCACCATACCGAGTCCAAAATTGACCACATAGTTGGAAGTAAAGCACTCCTCAGCAAATGTAAAAGAACAGAAATTATAACAAACTGTCTCTCAGACCACAGTGCAATCAAACTAGAACTCAGGATTAAGAAACTCACTCAAAACCGCTCAACTACATGGAAACTGAACAACCTGCTCATGAGTGACTACTGGGTACATAATGAAATGAAGGCAGAAATAAAGATGTTCTTTGAAACCAACGAGAACAAAGACACAACATACCAGAATCTCTGGGACACATTTAAAGCAGTGTGTAGAGGGAAATTTATAGCACTGAATGCCCACAAGAGAAAGCAGGAAAGATCTAAAATTGACACCCTAACATCACAATTAAAAGAACTAGGGAAGCAAGAGCAAACACATTCAAAAGCTAGCAGAAGGCAAGAAATAACTAAGATCAGAGCAGAACTGAAGGAAATAGAGACACAAAAAACCCTTCAAAAAATCAGTGAATTGAGGAGCTGGTTTTTTGAAAGGATCAACAAAATTGATAGATCGCTAGCAAGACTAATAAAAAGAAAAGAGAGAAGAATCAAATAGATGCAATAAAAAATGATAAAGGGAATATCATCACCAATCCCACAGAAATACAAACTACCATCAGAGAATACTATAATCACCTCTACGCAAATAAACTAGAAAATCTAGAAGAAACGGATAAATTCCTTGACACATACACCCTCCCAAGACTAAACCAGGAAGAAGTTGAATCTCTGAATAGACCAATAACAGGCTCTGAAATTGAGGCAATAATTAATAGCTTACCAACCAAAAAACGTCCAGGAGCAGATGGATTCACAACCTAATTCTACCAGAGGTACAAGGAGGAGCTGGTACCATTCCTTCTGAAACTATTCCAATCAATACAAAAAGAGGGAATCCTCCCTAACTCATTTTATGAGGCCAGCATCATCCTGATACCAAAGCCTGGCAGAGACACAACAGAAAAAACAGAATTTTAGACCAATATCCTTGATGAACATTGATGCAAAAATCCTCAATAAAATACTGGCAAACCGAATCCAGCAGCACATCAAAAAGCTTATCCACCATGATCAAGTGGGCTTCATCCCTGTATGCAAGGCTGGCTCAACATATGCAAATCAATAAATGTAATCCAGCATATAAACAGAACCAAAGACAAAAACCACATGATTATCTCAATACATGCAGAAAAGGCCTTTGACAAAATTCAACAACCCTTCATGCTAAAAACTCTCAATAAATTAGGTATTGATGGGACATATCTCAAAATAATAAGAGCTATCTATGACAAACCCACAGCCAATATCATACTGAATGGGCAAAAACTGGAAGCATTCCCTTTGAAAACTGGCACAAGACAGGGATGCCCTCTCTCACCACTCCTATTCAACATCGTGTTGGAAATTCTGGCCAGGGCAATCAGGCAGGAGAAGGAAATAAAGGGCATTCAGTTAAGAAAAGAGGAAGTCAAATTGTCCCTGTTTGCAGATGACATGATTGTATATCTAGAAAACCCCATCGTCTCAGCCCAAAATCGCCTTAAGCTGATAAGCAACCTCAGCAAAGTCTCAGGATACAAAATCAATGTGCAAAAATCACAAGCATTCTTATACACCAATAACAGACAAACAGAGAGCCAAATCATGAGTGAACTCCCATTCACAATTGCTTCAAAGAGAATAAAATACCTAGGAATCCAACTTACAAGGGTTGTGAAGGACCTCTTCAAGGAGAACTACAAACCACTGCTCAATGAAATAAAAGAGCATATAAACAAATGGAAGAACATTCCATGCTCATGGGCAGGAAGAATCAATGTCGTGAAAATGGCCATACTGCCCAAGGTAATTTATAGATTCAATGCCATCCCCATCAAGCTACCAATGACTTTCTTCACAGAATTGGAAAAAACTACTTTGAAGTTCATATGGAACCAAAAAGGAGCCCACATTGTCAAGTCAATCCTAAGCCAAAAGAACAAAGCTGGAGGCATCATGCTACCTGACTTCAAACTATACTACAAGGCTACAGTAACCAAAACAGCATGGTACTGGTACCAAAACAGAGATATAGACCAATGGAACAGAACAGAGGCCTCAGAAATAATGCCACATATCTACAACTATCTGATCTTTGACAAACCAGACAAAAACAAGAAATGGGGAAAGGATTCCCTATTTAATAAATGGTGCTGGGAAAACTGGCTAGCCATATGTAGAAAGCTGAAACTGGATCCCTTCCTTACACCTTATACTAAAATTAGTCCAAGATGGATTAAAGATTTAAATGTTAGACCTAAAACCATAAAAACCCTAGAAGAAAACCTAGGCAATACCATTCAGGACAGAGGCATGGGCAAGGACTTCATGTCTTAAACACCAAAAGCAATGGCAACAAAAGCCAAAATTGACAAATGAGATCTAATTAAACTAAAGAGCTTCTGCACAGCAAAAGAAACCACCATCAGAGTGAACAGGTAACCTACAGAATGGGAGAAAATTTTTGCAACCTACTCATCTGACAAAGGGCTAATATCCAGAATCTACACTGAACTCAAACAAATTTACAAGAAAAAAACAAACAAACCATCAAAAAGTGGGCAAAGGATATGAACAGACACTTCTCAAAAGAAGACATTTATGCAGCGAAAAAACACATGAAAAAATGCTCATCGTCACTGGTCATCAGAGAAATGCAAATCAAAACCACAATGAGATACCATCTCACACCAGTTAGAAGGGCGATCATTAAAAAGTCAGGAAACAACAGGTGCTGGAGAGGATGTGGAGAAATAGGAACACTTTTACACTGTTGGTGGGACTGTAAACTAGTTCAACCATTGTGGAAGTCAGTGTGGCGATTCCTCAGGGATCTAGAACTAGAAATACCATTTGACCCAGCCATCCCATTACTGGGTATATACCCAAAGAATTATAAATCATGCTGCTATAAAGACACATGCACACGTATGTTTATTGCGGCACTATTCACAATAGCAATGACTTGGAACCAACCCAACTGTCCAACAATGATAGACTAGATTAAGAAAATGTGGCACATATACACCATGGAATACTATGCAGCCATAAAAAATGATGAGCTCATGTCCTTTGTAGGGACATGGATGAAACTGGAAACCATCATTCTCAGCAAACTATCGCAAGGACAAAAAACCAAACACCGCATGTTCTCACTCATAGGTGGGAATTGAACAATGAGAACACATGGACACAGGAAGGGGAACATCACACTCCGGGGACTGTTGTGGGGTGGGGGGAGGGGGGAGGGATAGCATTAGGAGATATACCTAATGCTAAATGACGAGTTAATGGGTGCAGCACACCAACATGGCACATGTATACATATGTAACAAATTTGCACATTGTGCATATGTACCCTAAAAGTATAATAATAATAAAATAAAATAAAATAAAAAGAAAATTAAGTTGGAGTCAGAGGCAGGAGCCAGATAATAATGGAACTTCACTATTCCAGCTCTCTAATTCTCCTTAGTTTCTTTTATCCTCTTAGTTTCTTTTGGGTACTCTACATCAGAATATTTCATCTCACCTCTCTCACATGCCAGTGGAAACTATCTGTACCCTCCATCTGAATTCATTCTGTTTGATCTGAGCCTCCATCATAGCCTGATTTCATGCCAGCCTTCGGCCTCTTTCCCTTCACATTCATTGTACCGGCAAGTAAGAATCTTTGCAACTGGTGTGTTTGCCATCTGGATGGCCATATGTAATCCCATAAATCCTGGTCTAATTTTCCCACAACACTGCATTCATCGTGTCACTATGCTGCTCAATGGATCCTGATGGCTCTGGAACTCAAACTTCTAAAGCCTGCATTGCCACGTCTGAGTCTACCCAGCCATGCCAGCCTTCTCACATAGTCTACCCTAGGTAGCCAGGCCTCTTCTTTGCCTTCTGCCCACCAATTTCATTCTATCTCTCATGCTTTTGCTCTTTTTCTTCCCCCTTTTCAATCAGAATATCTCATTCTCTCTCCCTTCTGTGCACCCAAACTGTGCCTAGCCTCCGAGTCAACAGAAATCACACATCCGTCATGAAGCTTTTCCTAAGACTTGAGCTCCTCATTAATCCTTTGATTCTTTTCCTGAATTTCCACAGCTTTTGATGCGTGTCTGTATCATGCAGGTTTACACTGAGTTATATGCATTTCACTCATCATTGCAAGCTTTCTTTGACTTTAATGATGCCAAGTGTGGAAGTCTTATCTTTTCAACTATGTTATAAGCTACTTGAGAACAGGTTTCATGTCCCATTAGATTTTTGATAGATTTTTTTCAGCTTTTATCCAAGTGTCAAACATTTTGTAAACAAATTCCAAACCAAATCCATATGTATTTCTTTTCCACCTTCAAATAGTGAACTAAACTGAAACTCAAGGGGAGTTTTCCCATAATATCAATTTTTGGACAGGATTAAGAATGCCCTATCTCTGGCATCTGAAATTTTTACCATGTTTCTTTTTATACTGATTTATTTTTATGCCAATTATTGTATGTACTTATCCTAGCTTTCACTAGCTTTCCCCATAGTCCAGTATTTTGTTATTTGGCCAAACACCTGGATGATTTATTGGCAGTGGTGTTGTTTAATCTAATTTCTGCATAGTCTTCACCAGGCAATGATGGGAGGAATGAACTACTCTTTGAAGAAGCTGCCAAACTTTACCCCAAGACATTTTCCAAATAAGACACTAGATTTACTGCAAAACTCATTCCAATGGGCAAAAATGTATAGTAAATTCAGTTCCAAATCATGAGGTCCATAAGGTCCTAACTAGAGGGCTTTGGGAACTCAAAACCCCAAATCTTTCTTTGATTCTAAGCAGAAAACTATTACTGGAAGTGCTGACAGTTGATAAGTTTAAGACATATGGTCCTATTCTTGTTCTCCAAAATGAGAATGGCGGTTTTAGCAGTAAATTGATAGTGTAAGTAAATCTAGCACTTGAAAGAATTTAATTAAATTTCCCCCATCTTCAGTGTAAACAGACAGAATCCATCCTCCTGGTAAGGAGAGGTAATGGAATTCCCCTATGGCAAATGACTATTGCGCTAGACTAGCTCCTGTTCAAAAGGCAGGAATGATACTCATGCAAGATAGCCTGTAGTCAACAGCAGATACAGGCAGGCACTCCAATTTTGATTGGGGAGTACATCACAAAAGATTATGAACATGGCTTCTTAGGGGCACCAAGCATTTATTCCGGTAAGCTCTAACACACAACAGCTGGCCCACAGTAAAAGGGAAAGGATCCATTCTCACCAAACTTGAAAGCAATATAGCAAGTGAAGCCACAGAGTGACGGAAAAAAGGAATGGAAATACAGAAAATGCAGACTTTAGTTGAGAAATATTTTAGAATAATACTAATATTTAGTGAGCTAACAACTGTTTCAGAGCTCTAGAAACCTGAATGGTTAATTAAAAATTTTCAGACTCCTTTTTTCCTAGAAGAAAAGAAGTTCACACAGAAAGCCTTTAACGAGCTTGGATGAATATGCAGTAGAGAGTAATGCACTACCCCAAGTCCAGTTGTGCCATTCAGCACCATGTTCACATGGAAAATACTTGTAATACATTTTGGAAACAAAACTTTTTTTGTTTTTTTTTTGTTGTTGTTTGTTTTTCAAATGCAGGTGTTTTCAACTGTGTGTGGGTGAGTGTATAAGTCTGTTCTCACACTGCTGTAAAGAAATACCCAAGACTGGGTAATTTATAAAGGAAAGAGGTTCAATTGACTCACAGTTCTGCATGGCTGAGGAGGCCTCAGGAAACTTACAATCACAGCGGAAGGGGAAGCAGGCACATCTTACATGCTGGCAGAGAGAAAGCGTGAGTGAGTACAGGAAAACTACCATTTATAAAACCATCAGACCTCGTGAGAACTCACTCACTATCACGAGAACAGCAGGGGGGAAATTGCCCCCATAATCCAATCACTTCCCTCCCTCAACACGTGGTGATAACATTTCTAGATGAGATTTGGGTTGGCACACAGAACCAAACCGTATCATTCAGACTTGAAGCTATTACATAAAACAAAAGAATTCAGATTGAAGGATGATTATAGGCCTGAATCTGGGCAAAGTTGTAAAGAAATCAACAGGTGTCTCATATTTTCCGTGGCTCTTCTCTTCCCTCAGCCTACTTCAATAGTGCCACCGGAAACCACTTACAGTTGCCCTCACTCCCAGGCTCTTTGGACTTTTGTGTTTGTATTCATGCCCTTCACTCTGCCAGAGATATCCGTGGCTCCTTGCCTCTTGCCTGCTTCAGGGAGTCCTCCCTCTCCTTCAAGACTGAACACAACCTTCTCCATGAAGTTTCCCAGATCCTTGCTCACTCCACCATCAGCTAGAACTAACCACTGCTTACCTTACGCTATCCCCCACTGCACCTGTAAATTTTTATCATTACCGTGCATGTTTGTTTCTCCTTACTAAACCATAAGTTCATTGAGAGCAAGGACATGCATTTTTAACTTTATCTCCAGCTCCTAGGACAGGGACCAGCTCATAGTAGTTGCTCAATAAATGTTTGTCAAGTGAAAATGATTTAATTAAGTACTGGGAATAAAGCAAATGTGACGCTAAAGCTGTGTGCCTAAAAAGATCATTTTTATAGTTGTAATCATTTTATTGATCAACTCCAGTAACCACCTACTTATTTTCGGAAATGTAGTAACTGCAATATTTTCAGAAATGTTACCTCTATTTTGGCACTTAGGATTTTCTACCTCACATTTCTCATTTTTATACATTTTATTCTCTTTCTCTAGCAGGCTACTAGTTTCTTGAAGGCAGATGAATGTTTCCCTTTGTGCATTATACACAGTAGGCACTCAATAAACATTTGTTAAGTCTTTACTTGTGTGTAGATCTCTACAACTGGCAAAGCTCTTCACAGTATCCCAATGGAGTAAGTAAAGCAAGTATCATTCTCTCTGTCCCTCGTCTTGTTTTAGTCAAAGAAACTGATTATCGTAATGTGACAGAGCCTGGCTCACCTTCAAACTGTGGGCAAGAATCAGGGCTGAAAGCCTGATTTATTTTATAAAAATAAATTTTCGTTGATTTAACAAATAGATGAACAATAACACTTTCACATTTGTCAGTTATCTACAAAGGGTTCCCCTCTTTTGTTACGTGGTTGGTTTGTTTCGTTGAGCTTCAAGTGTGTTTGACCTGTATTGTATATTCGTCTTAGCTCCTGAAAAAAATTATTTTAAGTAGTCTCTAGGCTTCTAAATCTTTTTTACAACCAAGAAAATAATAACTATCTAATATCTATATAATAATAAAATAATAACTATCTAACCCTAGGTAATTTATATAATCATTCTGAACCTGTGTTCTTGTCTGTCACATGGGGATAGAAATGTCTACCTTACTGCCCTTCAGATAATTGGTAGATGGTCTGAATGCAATACTGTATTTGAATGAACATAGAAGAAGTAAAATGTGTGGTACAAAAATGCACAGTATCGTTTTTTTCACATTGATTATGTGATTGACTAACCAGTAAGTCAATGTCTATGTATTCTGATGTAATTTGATCTACATTCTGGGATGGTTCCAGAGAAAGATTACTTTCTCCTGGTAGCTATAGAAAACAGAAAGAAGCCATATATTACAAAAGTCCAGGCTCTGAAAAATTTCCTTTTGACAAGCAAGCACAGCAGCTGTTACTACTTACCGTCTAAGATATTCAATGAAGTGGTTCATATCAATGGACTGAATGGGGATATTGCTCCAAAAAGGCACCCTTGCACAGAGAAGCTCATCAGTCTAAACAAAGATAACAACGGGAAGGAGTAAAATATTGCACTCCAGCCTGCGCAACAAGAGCGAAACTCCGTCAGAAAAAAAAAAAAAAAAAACTCCTTCAGAGCCAATTATGAGGACCTCAAGAAAATCAATCTCATTTCTTAATTATCATACTTCATTTTTAACTCAAAATTTATGGACCACGTCTATCACTCTTTTTTTTTTTTTTTCTGAGACAGAGTCTCACTTTGTCACCCAGACTGGAATGCAGTGGCACAGTCTCGGCTCACTGCAACCTGTACCTCTCAGGTTCAAATGATTCTCCTGCCTCAGCCTCCCGATTAGCTGGGACTACAGGTGCGTACCACCACACCTGGCTAATGTTTGTATTTTTTGTAGAGATGGGGTTTTGCCAATTTGGCCAGGCTGGTCTAAAACTCCTGGCCTCAAGCAATCCATCTGCCTCAGCTTCCCAAAGTGCTGGGATTACAGGTGTGAGCCAGTGCACCCAGTCTATCACTCATCATATTCACTTCATTTGGCTCTAAGTGATGTTTGGCTATTCCCACACACCTTTTCTATTCTCCAATGACCAAAATTTATCCCAACCGAGTAAATTTGAATATATGCCACAGGTAATGTAGGCAGTTTCCAAGTGTCTTTGAATAATTGTTCAATTACTTCAAAGAGATGATACACATGCTTAAGTTCTGGTATATTGGTTTTAAACCAATGTTCTATGGTTTGAATGTTTTTGTTCCTTCCAAAATGCATGTTGAAACTTAATCCCTAATGCAACACTGCTGGGAGGTGTGGCCTAATGGGAGGTGTTTAGTGCTGCTATAAAAAGGGTTTGTGGAGTGGGTTTGCTCTTTTTTTTTGCTCTTCTGCTATGTGAGGAAGCATGATAGGCCCTCACCAGACACGAGATGTTAGCACCTGATCTTGAACTTCCCAGCCTCCAGAAGTGTGAGAAATACATTTCTGTTTGTTATAAATTACCCAGTCTGTGGCATTTTGTTATAGCAGCACAAAACAGATAAGAGACAATGTTATCACTAATTTTCAGCTGTGTATAGATAGATCTTTGGAGCAAAATAAATGGAATTGAAGCTAAGACAAACATTGTAGCCTTGCTTCATTGTTAGAATTGTGTACTGTCCACTTATGTGCTCTGTCTCTGCCTCAGTTCTTGGGGCCTTCTTGAGTCTTGGGAGCAAATATTTGTAGAATATCTATGGAATATTCAACTCCGATTGATTTTTAAGAACTGGAGGCCAGGGCCAGGCACAGTGGCTCACGCCTGTAATCTCAGCACTTTGGGAGGCCGAGCCAGGTGGATCATTTGAGGTCAGGAGTTCAAGACCAGCCTGGTTAACATGGTGAAAACCCTCCTCTACGAAAATACAAATATTAGCTGGGCAAGGTGGTACACACCTGTAATCCCAGCTACTCGAGAGGCTGAGGTAGAATTGCTTGAAACCGGGAGGCAGAGGTTGCAGTGAGCCAAGATCTCGCCACTGCACTCCAGCCTGGCAACAGAGCGAGACAAAAAAAAAAAAAAAAAGAGAGAGAGAACTTGTGGCTAGGCACAGTAGCTCACACCTGTAATCTCAACAATTTGGGAGGCAAAGGTGGGAAGATCACTTGAGCCCAGGAGCTCAAGACCAGCCTGGGCAACATGGCAAAACCCTGTCTCTACAAAAAATACAAAGATTAGCCAGGTCTGCTGGTGTGCACCTGTAGTCCCAGCTACTCAGGAGGCTGAGGCAGGAGGATTGCTTGAGCCCAGGAGGTTGAGGCTGCAGTGAGCCATGATTGTGCTACTGCACTCCAGCCTGGGTGACACAGTGACAGAGTGTGACACAATGACAGATACATTTTTAATATTTCTACTAACAATATACAGCCTCCAGAAAAAGAACTTTAAGAGTGTCTTACATAATTTTGGCTCTCACAAAGCATCTAATGCCTCGCACCTAGTACAATCATAGGATTCATAGGCTGCTAAATCTAGAAAGAGGCTTGGGAGGGGAAAACTCAGAAAGAGGAAGTGATGAGTCTCGATTACACAGGGAGTTGGTGTAGGAGAAGGCTTCCAAACTCAGACCTTCATACTTCTCATCCACTGCTGTTGTCAGCATACCACATTTGAATAAATAAACTAAGATCTCTCAATTGCTTATTTGCATAGACATTCGGTGTGAGTTGGCAGTCTTGTTTTTGTAACTCCCCGGCCTCTGGTTTACTGCTGCAAATACATTACAATTGGTATAATGTTCCCAGTCCAAGCCTCTGCCACTCATTTCCTGGCATGATACTGCATACATACTTTTCTTGATATGTAGGCAAAGGCCAGCAGAATCTCCTATTGTAATCCCCAGGAGTCAGTCTCAAATACTTAAAATAAATAAATAAATAAATACATTCACCATATTAGTCATAATAACACACCCTTAATTTCACTTCATTCAAACAATAATGTTAGCAGAAATTAATGACATCTTTTGGATCAACATAAGCAGAGATAAGCCCAAACAAATAATGTAGTTAGTTTACCTCTAACCCATAGGGAGTAGTAAGTAAACATTGTCCAATTGGCAGTAACACTCAAAATATGACGTTGTGTTCAACCAGTGTTGGTTTAAATTATAATATATTGTAATTATCTTAGGTAAAAGTCCACCCAGAAGAACCAAATTTTAATATTTAATAAAATGCTACCACAAAGTACAAATTAGCTAGTTATTTGGGGTCACTTTTCAATTCATAAAAAATACTGTGAGTTCTAGTTGACATTTCTTTTTTTTTTTTTGAGAAGCAGTCTCACTCTGTCGCCCAGGCTGGAGTGCAGTGGCGTGATCTCAGCTCACTGCAAGCTCCGCCTCCTGGGTTCACGCCATTCTCCTGCCTCAGCCTCCCTAGTAGCTGGGACTACAGGCACCCGCCACCACGCCCGGCTACTTTGTTTGTATTTTTTTTTTTTTAGTAGAGACAGGGTTTCACCTTGTTAGCCAGGATGGTCTTGATCTCCTGACCTCGTGATCCACCCGCCTCGGCCTCCCAAAGTGCTGGGATTACAGGCATGAGCCACTGCGCCCGGCCCCCTAGTTGACATTTCTAAATGACGCAAATATCTATTGCCACAAACCTTTCCCATCTCTTGTGTCCTAATTCGTGGAAATATACTGTGGTTTAGCAAAACATAGCCTTTGGAGACTGTCAGTTCCAATAGTATCTCAGGTAGTGACTCTGAATTGGATTATCTCCCTTTAGATATAAATCCAAAAGTCTTGTTTTTCTGAATTCTCTACATAGCATATCCTCTATATTTATCTCTCTTACCTCCTCACTTATCACTGATCCTAAAAGGAATTCAAAATATTCAAAATAGCTCACAAAACCCAGCCCGACCTACAGCCTCAAAGAGAAATGTCAGAGTCTAGGATGCAAACTCTACAATCAGACCCCCTTCTATAATGTAAACAAATGACACTGTCTTGCACATGATAGGAAGTAGATTCAGAGAATCCATCATTTGAGGAAAGACATGGAGACATAAATCTCCTCTGAAATCATTAACATTTTAAAATGAACTTGTAGATATTAATATGTTGCTGTTAATGACACAAAAGGGTTTCATGCCAGGTATTTAAGTGAAAGCAGAGTACAAAATAGTATGTACATTGTAATTATATGTAATTATATATACATACACATATAATTACAATGTACATATACACACATATATGTAATGTACACACATACACACACACATATGTAATATCCTTGATATGGTGTGATGGGAATGGCATTTTACTGATGAAAATTGGACTTTACTTCTATAGTCTTTCTCCTCCAACTCCATAACTTCTGTCAAATTACGAAAAAACATCAGACAAATCCAAATGAGAAACATTCTACAAATATCTAACCAATACTGTCAATGTCATCAAAAACAAGGAAAGTCAAAGAAAGTGTCACAGCCAAGAAGAACCTAAGGAGGTATGATGACTGTGGTATCCTGGATGGGATCTTTGAACAGAGAAAAGGCATTAGGTAAAAACTAAGGAAATTCAAACACAGTATGGACTCCAGTTAATAATAATGAATCAGTATTGATTCACTAATTAAAACAAATGTACCATGCTAATGTAAGATGTTAATAATAGGAGAAACTAGGTGTGCGTTATATGGGAACTCTATACTATCTTCACAATTTTTCTGTAAATCTAAATCATTTCTATCAAAAAATATACAACTATGGTTACTTCTGGGTGGTAGAATTTGAGGTGAACTTTATGTTCTTCCTCTTGCCAGTCTATAGTTTTTGACAATTAGCATGTACTGCTTTTGCAGAAAGAAAAAATTCAAATTTATTTGTAAACATATGTGAATTTATATTTTATTCTTCACAATAACATCAATATAAATTTAAAGCATTGCACCTATATACCAGATCTATTTATTGTGTACAGACAATTCAATGTAGGGATTTACAAGCCTCTAAGAGATCCACAGCCCCACTTTTAGAAATTTCGACCTTAACTTTAGATGAATCTGGAATCCTGTTCATAGTTCAGTCTTTTCTGATCACACTGAAAGGAGGCTGAACTTTCTAGGTTGTCTGAAAACTTATTGAAATCCCCTTTTGTACTCTCTACTATCGTTTCCTAAATTACATGCATTCTCATTTGATGTCATTAACTAATGAGGATTAGGAGGAGCATAGGGCAAGAGATAGGGAAAAAGATTTATAATCTATCTGTAAATTAGGTATAGTTGAAGCTAATTCACACTCTTTCCTTATCTTAATATGAAACACTTATCTTTTCTGATACACAAATATGTGTCCAGAAATAACTTACTTTTCAAGCAAAATGTATTTTATTTGTACATACTTCATTTTAGCTTGCAAATTCACATAAAAGATGGAGAGGGAGGAAATCAATAGCTTACTTCCTGTAATGTGCCTGGTCCACTGTAGTTGCTTGATGGTTACAAGTTTCTTTCCTTCCCTTCCTCTTTGCTACTAACTCCATAGCTCTTATATTTTTTATACCACTTACTTGCCCTTGGATGTGATCTTAAGTATCCCTCAAAATCATGATTAACAGAGAAATATGTGACTGGAGGGGAAAATATGAAAAGAGAATAAACCTTGTTTAAATCCTTGTTTAAATCTATTAAAATATTTATTGAGTACCTCCTAGGTGCCAGGGATACAGGGCCTGACACATAGTAATGTTCAGTAAAGATTTGTTGAGTTAATGAACAAGGTTCCTGCCATCAGGGAGTTTACATACTAGTGGAGGAGACAGATAAACAGATATTTAAAATATGGTGTGGAAGTACAGGGTGCTATGGGAGTCCAGAGGTACCTTACCTAGTCTGAAGCATCCAGGAAGGCTTCCTGAAAGAGAAGAAGTCATCTAAGCTAAAATCTAAGGGATAAGTAGGAGTTAGCTGGGAAGGGTGGTGAGTATGAGGTTAGAGGAGTTGAGAAGCGAAAGATACATGGGCAAAAGTTCTCACGGTATAATTTAAGGATTAATCTGGATATATAGTTGAGGATTCATAAAAGAAAAAATGTTTTAAAGTCACTTTGAAGCTAAATTAAGAAAATCCTTGAATCCCAATTGAAAAATATGTGCTTCATCTTGGAAGCAGATGAGGCATTTATCACTTATTTTTGAGTAGGGCACTGACTGATGTGGACACAGTAGTTTTTTAGAACAGTGTTCTAGGAATCTTGGGTTGAACTAGAAGGGACAATGTTAGAAGTAGAGTGGGGAATTAGGATGTTCTTGTAGTGTGAGGTGATGAGGACCTGAACTAAGATGGTGAGGCTGAGAATGGGAAGATGCAGTGGTGCAGGAGATATTCCAGAGGAAGAGTCAACAGGACTCAGTGGCCTGACCCAGTGTAAGAGGGAAAGGGAGATGATCTGCACAATAGGTGTTCATTAAGTACATATGCTTCATCAGGTGATTTGACTTTGAAGTGCTTATCAAACTTGATCTTGCATTAGAATCACTTGGAGGGCTTATGATTAAACACAGACTGCTGGGCCAAACCCCTGAGTTTCTGATTTAGTAGGTCTGCAGTGAGACCTGAGACTGTAGTTCTAACAAGTTTCCCAGGTGATGCCAATGCTACAGCTCTGGAGAACACACATTGAGAACCATCGGACTATTAGTGAAATAGGTCATATCTTTTGCAGCAGACAGGCCATGAGGATCATGTTTTAGTCTCATTTGGTTACAAACTAATACGTCATGACTTTGAATTCCCTAATCACACAGACTCAAGGCTCAAGATGGACAAGCATATATTGATATTGTCAAAAATTCAAATGGCAGAACAAAAGAGACAGTAAAGTCTCTCAGATGTCCACTACATCTCCTTAGAGGCAACCAAAGATTTTAGCTGATTTATCATTCTGAAAATATCTTATGCACATATAGGCTAATATGTGTGTGTACCTTTTCTCCACCTTTGCTCAAATGGCAGCATACTCTATACAAGTTCTGCAGTTCGCTTTTTTAAAAACTTCAGTGATACATCTTAAAGATTATTGCCAAATCATTAAAGAGTTCCTCACTCTTCTATGGCTGCATAATTTTCCACTACATGGCCATGATTTACCAGTCCAATACTGAAGAACAATTAGATTGTTTTCAATATTTTGATGTTTTAGACAGTGCTATAATAAATGTTTTGATGTCATTTAAAATGCATATATAAATTTCTAGAACTAGGATTGCTGGATCAAAGAATATGTAGATTCCTCATGGTGACAGAAATTGTCAAATTGCCCTCCATAGAAGTTAACAGTTTACAGTCCCACTATCAGTTTCTGAGTGTTAGTTTTCCCACACTCTTGCCAACAAAGTGTATTATCAAACATTTTGTCTTTTGCCAATCTGATAGGTGAAAAACAGTATTTCAGTGTGGCTTTAATTTGCACCTTTCTTATTACGGAGTGAGACTGAGTATCTTTTCATGAGTTTAGGGCTCTTTGTTTTTTTTTTTCATCCAGAGATTTTACAACGAACCATGGATGATTTAGAAGGGTGGAATATGGATAACTGAGATTTAGCTTTTTAAGGAAGTTCTTGGCAACTTGTGGATGAGGGAGAGAGGCCATCATATTATACAAGTGTGGAGAAAGGCAAAGGGAGAGATCAGTAATAAGAATAAGAGGGGACACTGATGAGAAAATAGGAATATTTACTCTGAGTAGCAAATGTGGTTCAATAGTGGATATAGATGCATCAGGCTAAGGGAGCTTGATAACAGTCACTAATTTCAGTTAATTCCCCAAAACATTCATTAAGCATCTTGTGTCATTAAGATATTTTTTTATACATTTTAGAAAAAGTATAAAATATTTAGGAAGAAATTTAACAAAAGAGATGCAAATATTACACTCTGAAAACTAACAAATATTGTTCAATAAATTTTAGAATATCTAAATAAATTGAAAAATATCCCATGCTTGTGGATGAGAAGACTTAATATTGTTAAGGTGGCAATACTCTTTGAATTGATCTATAGATTCAATGCAATTCCTACCATAATCTCAGGTGGATTCCTTTTAGAAATTGACCAGCTGATTCTAATACTCACTTGGAATTGCAAATGACCCAGAATAGCCAAAATAATCATGAAAAAGAAGAACAAACCTGGAAGATTCACACTTCCGATTTCAAAATGTACTAAAAAGCAGTAGTAATCAAGACAATGTGTTACTGCCATAAGGATAGACATAAAACAATAGAATAGAATTGAGAGTACAGAAATAAACCCATACACCTATGGTCAATTGATTTTTGCCAAGACCATTCAACAGGGAAGAATAGTTGTTTTAACAAACTGCTGGAACAACTAGTTAGCCACATGTGAAAGAGTTAAATTGTATCCTTACTCACCCCATATACAAAAATTAACTCAAAATTAATCAAAGATGTCAATGTAAGAGCTAAACTTGTAAAACTCTTAGAAGAAATTATAAGGTAAATATTCATGACCTCAAAATTGGCAAAGTATCCTTAGATACGACACCAAAAACACAAGCAACCAAAGAAAAAAATAGATAAATTAAACTTCATCAAACTTAAAAAATGTTGTGCTCCAAAAGATACTATCAACCCAAAGACAACCTAGAGAATGAGAGATAGTATTTGCAAATCATATATGTCTAATAAGGGACTTGAATATGGTTTGGATTTGTGTCCTTACACAAATCTCATGTTGAATTAGAGGAGGGACTTGGTGGGAGGTGATTGGATCATGGGGAGGATTTCTTCCTTGCTGTTCTCCTGATAGTGAGTCAGTTCTTATGAGATCTGATGGTTTAAAAGTATGTGGCACTTCCCTTTTTGCTCTCTCTCTCTCTCCTGCCACCATGTGAAGAAGGTGCTTGCTTCCTCTTCACCTTCTGCCATTATCGTAAGTTTCCTGAGGCCACCCAGTCATGCTTTCTGTTAAGCCTGTGGAACCGTGAGCCAATTAAACCTCTTTTCTTCATAAATTACCCAGCATCAGGTAGTTCTTTATAGCAGTGTGAGAACAGATTAATACAGACTTATATCTAGGATATATAAAGAACTCTTACAACTCGATGATAAAAAGAAAAGGAACCCAATTTGAAAATAGGCATTTCTCCAGAAAAGATATACAAATAACCAATCAGCACATGAAAAGATGCTCAACATCATTAGTCAGTGGGGAAATGCAAATCAAAACTACAATGTGTTACCATGTCACACCCATGAGGATGATTAGAATCAAAGAGTGAGATAACGACAAATGTTGGAGAGGATGAGGAGAAATTTCAACCCTCATACACTACTGGTGGGAATGTGAAATGGTGTATTCACTTTGGAAAATGGTCTGGCAGTTTTTCAAATGGCTAAACCTAGAATTGTCATATGACTCAGCAATTCTCAACTCAAAAGAAATGAGGCCGGGCATGGTGGCCTGTAATCCCAGCACTTTGGGAGGCCAAGGCAGGGAGATTACTTGAGGTCAGGAGTTTGTGACCAGCTTGGCCAACATGGTGAAACCCTGACTCTACTAAAAATTCAAAAATTAGCCAGGCATGGGTTGGGGGAGGGAGAACATCAGGAAGAATAGCTAATGGATGCTGGGCTTAATACCTAGGGGATGGGATGATTTGTGCACGCCTATAATCTCAGCTACTCTGGAGGCTGAGGCAGGATAATTGCTT
This sequence comes from Nomascus leucogenys, assembly GCF_006542625.1. Lineage (NCBI taxonomy): Eukaryota > Metazoa > Chordata > Mammalia > Primates > Hylobatidae > Nomascus > Nomascus leucogenys. The sequence goes on along the minus strand of NC_044406.1, from coordinate 117,957,641 downwards.
GAACCCAGGAGGCGGAGGTTGCAGTGAGCTGAGATCATGCCACTGCACTCCAGCCTGGGCAGCAGAGTGAGACTCCGTCTCAAAAGAAAAAAAAAAAAAAGAGAGATAGAGAGAGAGAGAAATGAAAACACATTTTAAATTTGTCCACATTTTAAAATTGTATACAAGTGTTTATAGGAGTCTTATTCATAATAGTCAAAAGGTGGAAACAACCCAATTGCACATCAACTGACAAATGGATAAACAAAATGTGGTATATCAATATAAAATAAAATAAAATAATATAATATAATATTATATTATTTGGCCATGAAAAGGAATGAAGTACTGATATATGCTATCACATGGATGAAGCTTAGAAACATTATGCTAAGTGAAACAAGCTAGTCACAAAAGACCACATATTATATGATTCCATTTATATGAAATGTCCAGAAGAGGCAAATCTAGAGAGACAGAAAGTAGATTAGTGCTTGGTTAGGGCTGCAGCAATGGGGATAGAGAGACAATAGCTAGAGTATCTGGCTTCTTTTTGAAGTGATAAAAATGTTCTAAAATTGTGGTGATGCACACAATGGGGCCTGTCAGAGGGAAAGGTGGGGGTAGGGAGAGCATCAGGAAGAATAGCTAATTGATGCGGGGCTTAATACCTAGGTGATGGGATGATCTGTGCAGCAAACCACCATGGCACACATTTACCTACGTAACAAACCTGCACATGCTGCACATGTACCCCAGAACTTAAAATAGAATTTGAAGAAAAAAAAATGTGGTGATGGTTGCGTAACTCTGTAATATAATACTATCCTTGAATTGTACCCCTTAAGTGGACGAATTATGTGATGTGTAAATTATATTTCAATAAAGCTGATTTTTTTAAGAAAAAAGAATGCTGCCAATCCATAGGAGGGAAAATGAAGATGGGGAAAGCCATCTGGGCAGAGGTAATATATAAGGCATATGCAAATAAAATATGTGCAGAACAGTGTAAACAGTTTAATAACGTCATCACTATTTAACACCTACTATGTTGCAGGCACTTTTCTAGACCATGGGATATGCAGTGAACAAAATTTACAAAAGTACCCATCCTTGTGGAGTTTACACTGTAATAGGGGAAACATATTAAAATCCCTAAAGAACATAGTACATTAGAAAAGTGTAAGTGCTAATGAGAAAAAAACAAATAAGACTTGAAGGTATTGCATGAGGAGGGGGTGCAATGTTATACAGAGTAGGAGCTCTTGAGTAAAACAGCTGAAGAAAGGAAGGAAACTGAATCTGGGGGAAGAACATTCTAGATGGCGCAGCAAGTACAGAGGCTAGTGTAAGAGTATATCTATCATTTATGAAGAGCCAGATTATGTAGTGCTTTTTAGATTATTGTAAGGACTTTGACTTTGCTCTGAGTGAGAGGGGAAATTACTGTAGGATTTTGTGGCTATAATGGGATCAGTTTGGCTACTGTATTGAGAATAGATTGAAGGGGGCTAAGTTCACAAACAGCAAGAGCAATTAGAAGAATACAATAATCATCCAGAAAAGTGAAAATGGTGGCTTGGACCAGATTCTTAGCAGTGGGTGTGGTAAGAAATTGTCACATTTTGGACATATTATGAAGGTAAGAACTTCAGTATCTCCAGATGGGTTGGATTGTATGGCGTAAGGGGAAAAGAAGACTCTAGGATGACTGGAAGAGTGTAGTCTGTGCAACTGGAAGCTGGAGTTGCCATTTACTGAGATTTTTAAGACTGCAGAAGGGAGGCTGGGCATGGTGGCTCATGCCTGTAATCCCAACACTTCGGAAGGTGCAAGCGGGAGGACTGGTTGAGCCCAGGAGTACGAGACCAGTCTGGGCAACAAAATGAGACCTCATCTCTACAAAACATATACAAATTAGCCGGGTATGGTGACGCTTGCCTGTAGTCCCAGCTATTCAGGAGACTGAGGTGGGAGGATTGCTTGAGCCCGGGAGGTTGAGGCTACAGTAAGCCATGATTGCACCATTATACTCCTGCCTGGGCAACAGAGCAATATCTTGTCTGAGAGAGAGAGAGAGAGAGAGAAAGAGAGAGAGAGGAAGGAAGGAAGGAAGGGAGGGAGGGAGGGAGGAAGGAAGGAAGGAAGGAAGGAAGGAAGGAAGGAAGGAAGGAAGGAAGGAAAGAAAGAAAGAAAGAGAAAGAAAGAAAGAAAGAAAGAGAAAGAAAGAATGACTGCAGGAGAGGCATGTGTTCATTTTTGAGGAGAGGTGGTTATCGAGATTCAGCGTTGGACATGTTAAATCTGAGATTTCTGAGTAATACAAATGGAACTATAGAATAAGTATGAATCTAAAGTAGCAGTCCCCAACCTTTTTGGCACCAGGGACTGGTTTTGTGGAAGACAATTTTTCCATAGAGGGTGGAGAGGTGGGGGGTGACAGCGGGGGATGGTTTCAGCATGAAACTGTTCCACGTCAAATCATCAGGCATTAGTTAGATTCTCATAAGGGGCATACAACCTAGATCCTTCGCATGCGCTGTTCACAATAGGGTTCATGCTCCTATGAGAATCTAATGCCGCTGCTGATCTGATAGGAGGCGGAGCTCAGGCGGTAATGCTTCCTCACCCACCGGTCACCTCCTGCTGTGTGGCCCTGTTCCTAACAGGCCACAGACTGGTACCGGCCCATGGCCCAGAGGTTGTGGACCCCTGATCTAAAACCATGGGAGCAGTCTGAACTGGAGATGTAAATTTGGGAGTCTGCAGTATGTAAGATGGTATTTAAAGCCATAAGACTGGGTGCAAATTCACTGAAACCATGATGATTTTATTTGTACTAGAACATAAAAGATGTGAAGGTGGGAGATGTGCTTGGAAGGTAGGCAGGAATAAGAATATAGAAGACCTTATATTTCATGCGTATAAGCTTGGACTTTTTCTGATACAGAGTTGTTGAAATCAGCAGAAATATGTAGTTAGACTTGTTTCAAACAGACTTGTTTCGTAACACTGGTAAAAGTATGCAGAAAACACCAGAGACATACAAACGATTTAGGAGGCTATTACAGCATTCAGGAAAGAGTTGTCACACAAATGTTTCTCCAGTCCCTCTACACACTAGAGCAGACATAGGGTACGACGGATGTAAGAAAGACTAAGGAGGTAGACTTGGCAGGACTTAATGGTTGTTTGGTTATAGGAAATGAGGATAAACGAAGAGTTAAGAGTGATATTTTATATGGTTTGGATCTGTGTCCCCACCAAATTTCATGTGGAAACGTAATCCCCAGTGTTGGAAGTGGGGCCTGGTGGAAGGTGTTTGGATCATGGGGGCAGATCTTTCATGGCTTGGTGCTGTCCTTGCTATAGTGAGTCAGTTGTTGCAAGATCTGGTTGTGTAAGAGTGTGTGGCACCTCCTGCCCTTTTCCTCTTGCTCCTGCTTTTCCCGTGTGACCTGCCTGCTCCTGCTTGACCTTCCACCATATGTAAAAGCTCCCCAAGGCCTCCCTAGAAGCCAGCAGATGCACGTGCCATGTGTCCTGTACAGCCTTCAGAACCTTGACCCAGTTAAACCTCTTCTTTATAAATTACCCAGCCTTAGGTATTTCTTTCTAGCAACACAAGAATGACCTAACACAATACCCTAAGTTCTACTTTCAATGACTGCTGGATGGTAGCACCATTTACTGTGACAGGAAACACAAGAAGGGGGGAAAGCTCTGGATATTAAAAGGAAAAAAAAAACCCTATGATAAGCTAAAATTAACATAGTAAGTTTGAGAAACCCTTAGGATCAGCCTGGGTTCTCAAAGCTAGCCTCTAAGTTAATTTTGTTAATCTTGTCCATGTGGGAAAAGCATCCACTGAATTTGTCTGCACAAGCACTGTGGTTGGCTTGAACACTACATTTCTATGTAAAATAATTTAATATTTAGACTTTTAGGATCTGGTTTACAGGAGTGTACCCCACCACCCCATCCAACCCTCCAAAATTCTCATTCCCCAGCTTTCTAGCTGACACAAAATTGAGTCCCCAGCCATTCAATGCTAAAGGCCAAACAGTCTTACATTGAATTCTTTGAGCCATGAGGATCTCTGTAAGGTGCCTACTTGAGCAGCAGCAACCCAGCCTCTCTCATGCTGACATTGTCATGGCAACAAGGAAGTGTGTTGTCTCTTCTTTTTAAAATCCAGACTATGTATTTTATTTTTATTTTTATAAAGTTTGAAATATATGGAAGATTAGGCTAGGTACGGTGGCTCATGACTGTAATCCCAGCACTTTGGGAGGCCAAGGCAGGAGGATTGCTTGAGCCAAGGAGTTTGAGACCAGCCCAGGCAACATAGCAATACCCCATTTCTACAAAAAAAAAATACAAAAAATTAGCTGGGCATGGTGGCACATGGCTGTAGTCTCAGCTACTCCGGAGGCTGAGTTGGGAAGATCATCTGAGCCCAGGGAGTTCGAGGCTGCAGTAAGCTATGATCATGCCACCGCACTAAAGCCTGGGTGACAGAGTGAGACCCTGTCTCAAATATATATATGTAGAAAGAAAAAAGAAAAAAAAAAAAAAACAAAAACCCCAAAGTGGGTGTTTTTAATTTAATCTTTTGCTGACACCTAGTGCCAGAACTCTGCATATTCGGCTACCTCCTCCAAATAAGAAAAAAATAGAATTCACAGGATTTTAAAATTGCCATGAATTTGACAAAAAAAAGATGATTTATTTTAGCAAACAATATTTATCTTATCTTTAAATTATACTTTTCACATCATTTCCCACATTTAAATAACAGCCTTTTAAAGTATTCAGACTCCAAGCCTTCTAAATGTCTAAGAATTCAATGTTGACGCAATTTCTTTCTGTTCTCACTTTTGGTTCCCTGCTGGGGAAATTGCTAAGAGTGCATACAGGCCCAAGTAGTTCAGAATTTAACTCTTTTTAAGTTTTAAAGTACTTAGAATAAATTCCCCTTGGAAATTGTATGGGATGAGTCTGGAGTCCACGATATTTTCATAACCATGCTTTTCAACCATTCTCAATTTCACATTATGGGTTTACACTAAACAGCAAAAATTTGGCCTTGCATGTAATTATTGTAAGTGCTCATTTCTAAAGAGGAATGAATTTGTAAATAAAGGGAGGGAAGAGTGACTCTTTATGGTATGAAATAATTTTGAAGAGAAACACGATTTGTATATACATCATTAAAAATAGGGCTTTAACTATTTGTGGTAAATAAAACCTGTGGGCAGTAAAAGAATTCAGGAGGATTACATCTGTGTTTAAAGGTGTTATAGGTACAGAGGCAAAGGAAGAAATGAAAATGCAAGGTTTGTAAAAATGAATGAACCAGTTTTCTGCTTGAATCTGCATCTACCAGCTGTGTGAACTTAGTTGTGTGAGCCTCAGTTTCCTCATCTCTAAACTAGAGATGATGATGACGATGTGCTTGCCTTATAGGGTTGCTGTAAGGATTGAAGTATTCTACAGAACTTCTGACATGTGGCAAGTGCTCAATAAACAATAGCAGTAATAGCAGCATTAAAAATAACTAAGCTTACCCCAATGCCTCCTCTTACGGAGTCTAATATTGTCCTAGTGTCAAAACAAGGGGGCTCCTTGTTGTAAATGTTCCAGAGCACTTTGGAAAGTAACTATGACCACCTCAGCTTCAGTACCAGGTGCCACAGATCCAAGGTCAAGTGGCCCCTGGGAGGTTATAGAGGCATGTTTCCAGAGGGCACTTGAAATCAGTATGAACAGTCAGTCTTACTCAAGGGCAGAGAAACAGGGTAATAAAGTCTAGATTCTTTAACCTTGCCTCACTGCCCATTCACTGCTTTGTCCTTCAAAGAAACAAAACTGCTTTCTGTGGAACAAGGTGGCTAATATAAGATAGGCTTAGACTAACTTAGGTTTGAATTCAAACTCTACCACTACCCAACTGTTTGACTATGTACAAGCTAACTTCTTTGAGCCTTAATTCCTTCGTTTGTAAAATTGGGAATAATAATACCTAACTCTTAAGGTTATTGCTAGGATTAAATGAAATGATGTGTGTAAATCACTTTGCACAGTGCCTGGCAAATAATCTCTAATTAAGAAATTATTATCAGGCTGGGCATGGTGGCTCAAGCCTGTAATCCTAGCACTTTGGGAGGCTGAGGCAAGTAGATTGCCTGAGCGCAGGAGTTCGAGGCCAGCCTGGGCAATATGCTGAAACGCCATCTCTACTAAAAAATACAACAACAACAAAAAATTACCAGGGATTCTGGCACGCACCTGTAGCCCCGGCTACAGGGGAAACTGAGGCAGGGGAATCGCTTGAACCCAGAAGGCAGAGGTTGCAGTGAGCTGAGATCGCACCACTGCACTCCAGCCTGGGTGACAGAGCAACTCTGTCTCCAAAAAAAACCAAAACAAAACAAAAGACAAGATAAACTATTATCATTACATGATTAAATCATCCGACTTGCCACCACATCAAATATGGCCTTGATATTGAGACTAGCTTGGCAATTTCAAATGGATTTTAATAACCTGAGAAGCATGTCTTACATGTCATTTCTTTCTATGGTTTAAATCTGATCATAATCACCATTTGTTAAACACCTACCATATGATGGGTACTTAGGCACTTTTTCTTACTTAATCTTCACAATATCTGAATAAGGTAGATCTATTAATATTTTCCCTTCACACATGATGAAAGAGAAGCTCAGAGAAGGTAAGAAGTAACTTGCCTCAGGCTACATATGCAGCACAGCCAATGGTTGAACCTGGTGTGGATGTTGCTAGCCCCTCATTTTGTATATTGCAGTTCAGACCTTTGTAAAAACACATTCCATGGCTTCCTACAGCCTCCAGGGGAAAAGTCAAACCCCTTAGCTTACTACTCAAGGCTTTCCCCTATGGTTCTAGCCCCTACCAATTCCTCTGGCCTCCTTGCCTACTGCCCAATCACCTTCTCTAGGAAGTCTTCCCTGATACCCTTCCTAAGTCTCCCATAACACCCTGGCCGATATCTGTATCATAGGATGTGCCACGCTATACTGTAATGTTGATTGTATTGTCTATATTCCTCAAAAATGCTAGTAAAGTGCTTGGCACAGAGTAGGAATTCAATAACTGTGTGATAAATGAATAAGTGGATACATTAATGAGTATCAAGCAAGAAAGCCCCAAATAATGTCATACCGCTTTACAGAACAGTGGTGCTTAAAATGTGGCCCCTGGGCCAGCAGCAACAGTGTCATCTGGGAACTGAGATATGCAAATTATAGATCCTGACCCAGACCTACTGAATAAAAAACTCTGGGGTTGAGACCTGGCCGTCTGTGGTTTCACATCACCTCCAGGTGATTCTGATGTACATATATTAGGAGTATACAAGTATAGTTATTATTAGTACTAATTCTTTCCATTTATTTGGTACTTGATAGATTACAAAATAATTTTCTAATTACTATCTTTCAAATCAAGGATGAAGTGGAGAGGGAAAAATTTTTAAGGAATTCAGATCTATTTTAAACACATCCCTATTTAGTACGCCTCTCAGTTCTGAGAAACTAACTTTGTCAGCAGTCGCACAAATTTGTGTCTTTGTAGGAGTGTCTGCCTGGCCAGGTTGGGGTAGTGTCCTCTGTGATCAGCAGCACCTCTAGTGAAATCTCATTGGTTGGACGAAGGATTCCAGGTGAGCAAAATTGAATGTGATAAAATTCTCATTGATGCTGTAGGAAAGCTAAAGCTACAGGAAAAAAGGCTTATTCATGTAGGGGATGAGGGACACGAGTATTTTTTAGTGCTTTATGCAGACATGATGTTTCAGTAAGTGAAAGAAGCCATTCACAAATTTATATGAACCCATTGTTAGTTTACAAAAAAAAAAATGTTCCTTAACTCTCCAGAAAAAATTTGTGAAAGACACTAAAATGTTAATATCAATTTTCTCCAGGTAGTGGGATTATACTTTTATTTCATAATTTTTTGCAAATAACATTATTTTTATGAGAAAAAAGATAATAATAAAGGTATAAAATTGGTTTTGTGTACTGCACTGTTTTGTGTTCTGCATGTCACCTGACATGCAGAACTAATGATTAATTAATGATTGGTGTAGCTGGAGGCAGGATTTGAAAGAGAAGATTGGAATCTTAGAGGGTAAGAGCTAGAAAGAATCCAGGATGATTTAGCTGATATCAATGGGGTCCCTAAAGCATTGAAATAAGATTTCTGTAGGCAAAGACTGAGGGCACTACTGGCTCAAGCTTTCTGGTAATTCAAGAGCAACTTCTAGCAAAAGAGAAGGGAAGAGCCTGGATGGAAAATAGATAGCCATGTATAGAAAATAGATGGATAGCCATGGGTTTTTTCCCAGGACCTAGAAGGCAAGATGGCTCATTTGGAGAGTGGAAGTTAGGGTAAAATATCCCAGGCAGTTGGTGGCTCCAAGGATTGCAACTGAAGGAGGTAACAACTTGAAAAGAAGAAAGGGATAAGTAAGCAACTGGTGCCTGTAGCAAACATCCATCACTTTAAACTTGTGCCAAACTAATTTCAAAAAATGAGATTATGGCCCTATTACTTATATTATCTGCATATAGTGCATACACTGTGGTTTCTTCACACTATGGTAAAAATGGGTTGTGTTCTTTAAAATAATGCCTGAGCAATACTTTGGAAAGGAGGTTGATGCAGAATTAAAGCAAAAGTTGTGAATCTCAAGGGCATGATCTCTAGAGAAGTCCTCCCATTCCCCTCTTCCCATATTCAAGCCTTTGGAGTGGAAAATTATTACTTGAGCAGTTTCTATTTATTGAGCAATTAGTATTTGGAAGGCTAAATGCTTTGAATGGATTTCTCATTTATTCTTCTACGAGTTAGATACTGCTATTATGCCCAACTTTACAAATGAAGGAATGGAGGTGTAGCTTGCAAAAGGGCAGTGTTAGGACTGTCTGGCTCTGAAGCCCAAATTCCTTCTAAAACACTGCCCTGCATTTGTTAGTCCTGAAAATACCCTAAAGCAAGTAACAATCACTATAAAATGCTAAAATTAGTAATACCTACTGTGAAGTTATAAAGTGATATGGTCATACTGCATCGGTGGGAATGTGAATTGGTGTGACCTTTCTGAAGGACAATTTGGCAATACTTACCAGAAGAATTTTAAGTGCAAGTGCCTTTTGTTTCAATTATTAAATTACTAGAAATTCACCCTAAACATTAACTGACAATGATATATGTCCAAGGCGTTTAGTGCAAAAACCTAGAAGCAATCAGTGTCCTTCAAAGGGGAGCTGGCTAATTAGCTTATGATACAGCCATGAAATAAAAATTAAGAAGACCAGACATGGTGGCTCATGCCTTTAATCCCAGCACTTTGGGAGGCCAAGTCGGGAGGATCCCTTGAGCTCAGGAGTTGAAGACCACCATGGGCAACATAGTAAGACTCCATCTCTACCAAAAAAATTAAATTAAATTAAATTAGCTGTGTGTGGTGGCATGCACCTGTAGTCCTAGCTACTCGGGAGGCTGAGGTGGGAGGATCCCTTGAGTCCAGGAGGTTGAGGCTGCAGTGAGCTATGATCATGCTACTGCCCTCCAGCTTGGGTAACAGAGGGAGACACTGTCTTAAAAAAATTAATTAATTAAAGTTTAAAAAGCAAGGTAAAAAATAGTGTGTATAGTTGATTACTTTTGTAGTACAGTAATTTTTAAAAAATATATATAGAAGGTAGATTGATAGATACACTGACATATGAATAATGTTCCCTCCCAAAAAACGTAAGAAGCTTTTAACAATAAATATATTTGTGAAGAGTAACTGAATTATTATTTTCGTGCCATTTGCAGATATTAGAGCTTTTAAAATTTTGTTCCCCCCATGTTTGCTATTTTTAAAAAATTAACACTTCATTAAATCTTTTAAATAAAAATCAAATAGCATTTATTGAGGCCTTATAATGTGCAAGGGACTGTGCTAAGCACTTTACCTGTAATACCTCATTACATTTTCACATTAACTTCTTATCTCCTTTTTACAAGTGAGGAGTTAGAGGCTCAGACAAGTGAAATCACTTGCTTGGGGACACAGAGCTAGAATGTGGCGGAGCTGCAATTTTAATGTACCTCTGTCTCATTTCAGAGCGTTAGCTCTCAACTGCCAGGCCACACTCTTCTACTTGCTCTTTATACCCTCATTGCTTAATGAGAGTACACTGGCAAACAACTGGAGTCTAATGAGATAATGTATGTGAAAATACTTTTCTAAGTATAGAGATGTTTGGGGAGGGCAGGCAAGGGTAGGGAATTTGTTTAAATTGGGCAGACCTGTCCACTGACCCCTAGACAGTCAGGATTTTTTTTTTTTTTTTTTTTTTTTTTTTTTTTTTTTTTACAAAACCAAGATCAACAACTTTCCTTTGTTCCTCCTTTAAAAATATTATAAAGTTATATTTACTTCCTTTTTCCCCTGATTATTGTTTACAAATTAAAATATGGAGAAATAAAAGCCATTTCATAATAGTCCTCACCCATAATTACTTTCAGATTTGAATGGCTATGTAACTATTACACACCCGCGTTTTATATAAACAGTAGCAACTAGACATTTGTTCAGTATCTTGCTTTTTCAGCCCTACAATATGTCTTGGCCATCTTTTTATATAAACACTTAAAAATCTACTTTTCTCTTTTAAAGTAGCTGCATAATATCCTATTCTGTGAATATAGATAGGTAGGCAGGTTGGTAGATAGATACATAGATGATAGATAACAGATATAGAGAGCTATGAAACTTTTAAAAATCACCTACTGAAGGACATTTAAGCTTCTTCCAATTGTTTGATTTCCTAATCAATGCCGTAATTAATACCCTTCCTAAGAAAGTTTAGAAGGATCTTTAGACTGAGTGTGATATTTGTCCACTGTAGTTGACGAGAGTGACCCCAAAGGACGCTGTACTGAGGGGAGGAGTATGTTTCACTGCGTGGAGAAACAAAGAACTCTCTCCTAAGCATGACCAACACATTCAGAGATAATAGGATTGCCAACAGGTGGGATGACCTGAAAAAGAACTCCTTGTTTTGACAGTTTAGTAATAGAGCAAAGACTTGCCACGATTGCTCAACACTGGCTGGATCAGAAGAGGAATTTCCAGACTCAGTTACAAGCACGGCTGGTGGAGGGCTGTGAATCCCACCAGACAGTCTGGAGACAGCTAGACAGGGAGATGAGCAGCAGAGCTCCAAATCAGGCAACAGCACGTGTGAAAGGAGCAGTGACCTGTGGGGAAACTCATAACTCACAGACCAAACCTCTTCCAGCAGAGGGCAGTGCCTCTGATACGAGACAGGGCCCACGCCAGCTGGAGCCAGAGCTGGGGACTTCGCTGGAGAGATAGCACCGGCCTGAGGTCAAGGAGAAATTGAACTAAACTCTCCTTTGAAGACTGTAAGTGACATTGGGGAATACTCAGGGAGGGACAGTGGGACCTCACACTACGATTCGCCTGTGTTCTAATGTCCAACAATTTAGGCTGAGTAATAAATCTCTTTATAGAGTTTGGCCATTTAGGGCTTGCAAGTAAGGGAATTTGGAGTCATTTTTGCTAGGCTGGCCACTGAGTCTCGCAGGTTTCTGGGTACATGCTTGAATTGAAAAGAAAGTGACACACCTAAAATACAGCCTAGACTCCTGGCCCTAGGGCTCTGTGGATCCGACACAAAGTTTACAAATAGAAAGCTAGCAAAGGGAAAGATAGTCGGAAGTAACAATTTTATCTAAAAATAGAAACTTAGAATCTAACACCAGAGTTACTACTTGCTTTTGAATTTCAAAGCCTACATAGAACGGCCTTTAAAACAAAACTTCAGCATGTAAGAGCCAGCCAAGCAAATTGTTATACATAAAGATAATCAACGATTAAAATAAATTAGTCTTTAGGCCTAAACCGTTTCCAATCAAATATTTCCTGAATATTGGTTACCTTTTCTGCCGTGTAGTGGTTGGAATCAAATGAGAACATAGCTGAGCAGAGTACCATAAAGTCTACTTCTAATGCTGCTGTTTTCGAGCCTTGTGATTTTTTTTTTTAAGTGACTTTAGTATTCGCTAGTAAAGTCAAGGCGGATCTACCAGACGGTAAAAGTACCGTGTGTGTTTGTCAGGCACGGCTAAGTAAAACGCACTGTATCTGAAGTCTAAGGGTAGTTTGCATGCATCTCTCAGCAAAATAGCAAGTGGAAGAAATACCAGCAAGGAGAATAAACTTTCTGGGCTGTTTGATTTCCCCTGCAACTTCTAGTCCAGGGATGTTTGGCGTTCTCCCGGTCGCTAGATTATTAGTCCGCAGGTTCCGCACCGGCCAGGGAGCGGCTCAAGTCCTGGGGCCGGGCGGCTGGAGGTTGCGGGTCGGAGGGGCTTCTACGGGTTTGGGGGTGGGACGGTCCGCGGCAGCCGCGGGCGGGTAAGGACTGACGCCGCAGGTTTCCAGAGGCCCGTTCCCGAGGCCGGAGTCCCGAACCGAAACCGTTCCCGGCCGGCTCGCTCGCTCAGCAGGGCGCGGCTCCAGCGCCACCCGGCTAGCCCCGAAGAGGTGGGACTTTCCCCACCGGAAGTGATCCCGTCCAGTCTCGGGGAACTGGGGCACCTCAGCCAGTGTGTCAGGGAAACCCTTCCGGGTGTGCGCTGGGGCGGGGGGGTGGGGGGTGGGTGAGAAAAAAAAAGAGGTGGGTTCGCCTGGAGTCCCTGCGGCCGCCGCCGGACGGCCCCCGCCCCTTTCCCCGCCGCGAGCAGCAGCGCTGGGGCAGCAGAGAGACAGAGGAGCCAGCGGGTGGCCATGGCCTTGGCGTGACAGAGCCTCCCCGGCGGCCGGGCGGGTGCTGACGGCGGGGTAAGCGGCGGTAGCTTGATTCGGGTGGGAGCCGGGGGAGGCGGCGGCCGGCGCCGCAGGTTCGGGGCGGGGGTCAGCCGGGTAATGTGCGTCCTTCTCCCCTTCACAGGCTGGACGACCCCCGCGGGAGCCGGGGCCCAGAAACCCGCCCGGGCAGCGGTAACTGGAACGGAGCCCTCAGGCCTGAGCCGGCTGGGCTGCGCGAGCAGGAAGCGGGGTCCCTGGGCCCCTTTGTGTGAAGGGCGGGGGAGGGGTGCCGGGCAGCCCCGGGCTGCGGGCTCCTCCGACGTCCGCCTCGCCGCGGGGTCCCCTCGCCGCGGCCCCCACCCTTTCCCTCCCGGGGGCACGCGCCTCTTCGCCACCCTCGCGGGGCTTTTCCCAGGCTCGCCCTCCTCCCCACGCCCCCTGCTTGGGCTGCAGTTCCTATAGGAAGGGCATTACCATCCCTTCCCCACCCTCCCCGACTCTACGCTCTTTCCCCTCCCCCTCCTGTAACTTCCTCTTCTTCCCCGGTTGGGCCCTCTGTTCGTCTGCACTCTCCTCCCCAGTTCGCAGATTTCCGCCCACCTTCCGCCTCGTCTAGCCGCGCCGCAGCTAGCGGGGTGATCTTTCCCCCACTCTGGTAGGAGTTGGTGAAGGTGAGACTCATGAGGGAATACAAGGTAGTGGTGTTAGGGAGTGGAGGGGTTGGCAAATCTGCCCTTACTGTGCAGTTTGTCACTGGGACTTTCATTGAGAAATATGACCCCACCATTGAAGATTTCTACCGCAAAGAGATCGAAGTGGACTCTTCCCCCTCCGTGCTGGAAATTCTGGACACCGCAGGAACTGAGCAGTTTGCCTCCATGAGAGATCTCTACATCAAAAACGGCCAAGGTTTCATCCTGGTTTATAGCCTGGTTAATCAACAGTCTTTTCAGGTAACCAAACCAAGTCTAAGGGGGTGTGGTAATCCGACATCGACTTCTGGGTTGCTTGAACCGTGCATTAATGACTGTGCTTTGCTTTTAAAAGTTAGACATGACGCATTTTTGAGGTTACTCCTGCCATGGAAGACTATCGGATTGTTTCTATAGAGCGTAGTAAAGTAACAAGCGTCAACAAATATTTTAAAGCTATTTTTAAGTGAAAGAAAAGTGAAAAAGAAACGTCAGTCTGTGTATATTTCGCCTGGAATATATCCTTCTAAAGTTGCTTGCTCAATTCAACAAGTATTGATTAACTTACACAACAAAACATCTAACAAATAATATCGGGTAAATAGAGCACTTTGAAAAAATTATTTGGAGCCGATTATCTGTTGCACAGATAAGTCCTCTATGTCTGTCCCACCCACACCTTCCCCTCCCACCCCCCAACACCCCCTCCCGCCGCCCTCCCCTTCTCTCTCAAGTTTCTCAACTAGATTCATAAATCTTAGTGTTGCAAGACGAAGAACTCAAGACCTGCCTTCTAGGCATTTTACTTAATTACTTGGGGCGTGTAGTAGGAAGGAAAGTTACTAATAGAAAAGACTAGTACCTAGAATTAATATCCAACAAAAATCAGGAATGACTTTTTCTGCAGTTGAACCAAATTGTTTCTGGTAACATTGCCTGTATTTACAGAAAATATGTGGGTCTGGGAACACTGAACAAGTGCAGATTTCTTACTCCGGCTGGGTGGCCAAACTGGATGTGGTCCAATCTCTTAGAAAATCTGTCCTGTCCTTCACTGGGAAACAGACTGAAGGTTTAACTTTATTTTAGGAGATGCAATGTGTGTTTCTATTTATTCCTTGAAAATGAATAACCTCATATTGACCCATTATATTGACCTCCATTGATTTAGGAAATGGATATATTTTTTCTGCATTTAAAGGTATGCACTTAATGTAGCTTACTTAAGAGACCTTAAGTGCTTTAGCCAATACAATGTGCTAATTCCACTTTCTTTAGTATTTTAAATTAAAGTACTATAGTGAACTTTCCCAGTAACCTGATAGAACAACTTCCGGGATTTTTTTTTTAAGATGATAAATTCTGGGGAAATAAATCAAAGCTATTGAGACCAAACTAAATTCATTTTATGTAGGCATAAATTCCCAAACAATAGTATCATAAAAACATTTTCCTCCAGAAAGTGCCAAAGTACTGAAGGTGCTGTTTGACAGGCATTTTTTCCCTAAAGGATCCTCAGGAGATTTGTTATTCTATCAGCTTACTCTCTGGAGGCTGAGAGTCTTTTGAAGGGTGTTTCATAAGATTTCTGTTATATCCATTTCTGTTATAGACATGAATTGGGAGTGAAAAACTGTGCCATTATTTCAGTGGAGATGTAAACTCTTTTGAGCCCAAATGCCCTAAGTTTGGATTTTCAGCTGAACTTATGTTTCCATAAAGACAATGGGAAATAAGCGTAACCTAGAAATCTGAGTTGATACATGATCAAACCAAATTGATACAAATATCAAATAACTACATTTTTATAGATTTTCACAGTCCCTTGCTTTTCCGTAGGCCCACATGTGAATATTCTGTACTTACTATGACTTCCAATTAAGCATACTTTCTATTTAAGGCAAACTTTTAAAATTATGAAATATTACCAAAATTGGTGATTTTTATAATTAAATCTATAATATTGTATTAAATCAATACTTGCCCCCACCTCCCAAAATTGATGCTACTAGAGAATTGCTAACGCTCTTATCTTTTGTAATTCGTTGTAACTACTTGGAAAAAGTAATACGCATGGGGAAACAAGTAGTAAAAACAAACACAGGCAAAAAAAAAAAATGATTTATTCCCACCCGGACTCCCCTTGCACTGTCCTTCCCAGGAGTTGCTCACTGTTACAGTAGTTTCTAGTGAATTTAAGTGTATTTTAAGGTGTTTGATTTTACTGGAATAAATGCATACCATTCAATTTAAAATAAAACATTTAAGTGTATCCATCTGGTTGTAACTCTTTTATTCTAGGCATTACAAAGTGGTTTTTGTTCCCACTTAAAACACTTTCACTCAAGCCCTCTTGCTACATGGCTAGGAATGCATAGATGCTGCAATCCTGTGCTAGGATAACAGGTGTTACAAGGAGTGATGACAAGCAGGCAGGTTTAGGGAGATGGCCAAACATCCTTATGTACGAATGGATTAATCATTTGGAAACTTGCTTTTTTAATCAGTATAGACTGGGGGTGGGTAAAAGTGATTATATGAGTCAAGGTTAATGTGCAACCCATGTTTTATATTCTTGACAAACCCAGCGGGTAGGGTCTCTGGAAATTATCTAGTTCTTACTTCAGTGGACAAAATGATGACGTTTTCTCTGTTTAGGTGTGATTTCATTTTGGATTCAGCTTTATATACTCACTGAGGTATGACTTTTTGTAATACTGTAATATTTCTGTTATGGTTATACAAACAGCATAATGTTTTTCTTTCTCTTTGTGATTGCTTGAATAGGATATCAAGCCAATGAGAGATCAAATTGTCAGAGTGAAGAGATATGAAAAAGTCCCACTAATCCTAGTAGGAAATAAAGTGGATCTGGAACCAGAAAGAGAGGTTATGTCTTCAGAAGGCAGAGCTCTGGCTCAAGAGTGGGGCTGTCCTTTCATGGAGACATCGGCAAAAAGTAAATCAATGGTGGATGAACTTTTTGCTGAGATCGTCAGGCAAATGAACTATTCATCCCTGCCAGAGAAGCAAGATCAGTGTTGTACAACTTGCGTCGTCCAGTAAAAAAGATAACCTCAATCATGGCCATACCGAGCAGGTTAGTTTTTGATGGAACTGTATGAATCAGGTAGTGTTTTGTTTTTTGATCAAGTATAACAAAAAGCTGGTTAGTGTTAATATACCTGGCACTGCCTTGAATTTCTTTATTTTTAAAATAACATTTTCCATCACACAAAACAGTCAACATTCAATGAAGAAAATTTTTTTAAATGCAGATAAGCAAAGCAGAGGTAAGAAATTGCTTATATTTCCATCACCAGGATTTTAAGTGAGTTATTTTTCTTCCTTCTCTGCTTTATTGGTAACATTTCTTTGGGTTGAGTTAAACCATAATACACTTTTTCCCTGTTCTTCTGATTTAGCATCCAAAATGCACAGGAGAGCACTCAGTAATAATTTCAGAAGTTTTGTGGTATTTTCTGCACTTTTATGTTTTTATGTCCTGAGCCAGCAAATTGCTGCAATTAAAATCACCAATTTACTAATCACCAAGTGCTTGATTAACAATACAATTATTTAATCAAATTCATCTGTACCTAACACTTGAGGGACTTAAGTGACCTCTGATAATAACAAATTATGGTGCCACAATGTACCCTGACTTCATTATAAATATACGGTCCAGAAGATAATCTGGTTGAATTATCTGTGATGTGTTAGAAGGAACAGTTTCATGCATAAAAGAAAATTATTCAGTTTAATAAATTATAAGATTAATAGGAACAGTAACAAACCTTCAGGCCTTTCACTGAGTTAAATGATAACTTACAAGTTTTTTTTAATGAATGAGTTTTTTAAAAAACTCATACTTTTTTAAAAGTAAGGTTATGTAAAACGAAGCATTTAAAACAAGATTATTTATGCCATGATCTTTTAGTCTAGATTGTAATTGAGCAAATAGTCTCACTTAGACAGTAACACTTAGATAATAAGGTAAAACAACCAACATTGTGAATGACTGAGAAACCGCAGCAAATGCCATACTAGCCTGACAGTATCAGGAATGAAATTGATCTTCCTGAGCCAAGGCTGACCTCGAGTCTAGGAGGCAGTGTTGCAAATGGCAACAGGCATTTCAGATTGGAGCAATGATTCCTAATCAAGGGTTTGGCTTTGTGTATGCTCTCCGGAGAAAAGACTAACAGTCCCTAATTTATCTTTTCAGACAAGGTCTCCTGTCAGATAGTGTCATCTTTGAAAATGAAGGATGACAACAATGCTTTATTTAAAATGCTTTCACTCATCAGCCTTTAGCATACCAGAATATGATGAAAACTCATTTATTTTCTTACGTCTAGCTACATCTATTATTTTATAAAGTCACTTTTCAGACCCTAGTCCAGCTTATGTTTGGTTGATAGCATCGCACTTGCAGTATAGTCTTTTGAGGAGGGGAGAGGCTTATGGATCAAGTCCCATATTCTTGCTGCTGTAATCTCTCTCCTTAAATTGTAAGCCAGCTTCACATTTGAACAAGTTCTGTGTGGTGATTGCGTCTTTACTGTTTTGCTCTATTTTTCTATCTGACACTTACTGGGCAGATAACGTAAGTGTCTATACACATTTTGTGTTAGTTTTATCATCTTTTAAAAAATTAACCAACTCCCATGAAATGTTCCCAGTTTTCCTTCCATCATTAGTGTAGACAGCTATAGGAGGTTAACTGAATAAAATTGGTCTCATGCATGTAGAGAGCCAGCTGTCTCAGCCAAATTGGCAGGTGAATAATTTCTAAAGCTATTTTTGAACCTCTTTTCTGAATCATTTCTGAGTTTATTTCATTTGGTAACTTTTTGTGATCTAAATTATTTTTAACCTATTTAGTTACCTACAGGAATGAGTACATAGTTTTTTTTTAGTATCTCAAGCCAACTATGTTTATATTTTTTGTTAATTAACATACTAAAAAATGGAAATTATTATTAATACCTATAATCATTTTTATAGTAGTGGATCAAGTTCTCTGTGTAGGTTTTTGTTTGTTTTTGTAAGCAGAATATATAAATGAAGATGTTAGCCTTGAAATAAAATATCCAATAAGCTGAATTTCTAAAAATATTAAGGGGAACTCCCTGACCAAGATCTTTTAGAACAAAGTGCACTATATGCAGGGTTTTTTTTTCTGACATCAAATAAAATTGAACTGATTCCCATATATGGGAACCTCTAATCTGAGGCTAGTAAAATTTGTGGTTGTCCTTGTTCACCATTTACCTAAGAAGAAAAGAAAATAGATGGTGGATTTTGAATCCTATGGCTTGAGTCATGGAGCTTTGAAATCTGTCAGACCCAGATCTAAATTGAATATCAGACTTTGACAGGTAAAGTTGATTTGAGAAATGTTTGTCACTAATATTTAGAAGAGTACCTTGTCCAAGTTAGAAATAATAGGATGTAAATCAGAAACACTGTTATTGTTGTTATTTGGTTGTTTTTAACTGAGAGGGAAAATTTATTAATGCTCTAAGAATTGCTTCTGGTAATTCCTCACATTTATGTCTTAACATCTTTCAATTTGGGTCACTGGTCTCGTGCCTAACACCTGTTTATCTGCATGGCTCCCAGGATTGTTTCCTCACCTTTTACCCTCCCATTGGCAGTAACTTTAGTGTAAGTTTGGAAGCATAACCAGATTCCTTATACACTGCCATCATCCTGATTTATTTACTGATCTGAGGAGCATATGATCAAGTACTTTGAAGGGACTTCTTTTGCTGTATAGCAGCAGTATAATGGAAACCCGGGTCAGCATTGTCGCCCTGTTCTGGTTTCATTCACTATATCATAGCTCTTCTGTGCTGGTATAAATTATTGGCAGTTCACTGTTTTGGTATATTTTTGTTGAGAAGGATTGATGTTTGTTAATAATCTCATAATACTATAAAAGAAGTAATTCATTGTCCTGTGGGAGTTCAGGGAAAGGAGAGACCACGACCAATTAGAACAGAGTTTCTTAACATTCTGGGATCTTTGCTGTTTGGGGCTGTCCTGTGCATTGTCAGATGTTTAACAGCATCCCTAGCTTTTACCCACTAGATGACAGTAGCATCTTCCTCATCCCCCATTACGACAAGAATATCTCCAGAAATTGCCAAATGCCCCCTGGGGACAAAAATTGCCCTTGGTCAAGCGCCACTGAGTTAGAGATATTGGGAGCACTAGCATTTGAATCAGGCTTTGAAGATGGGTAGGACTTGAGGGGATTGGTGGTAGGGGTGGGGGGTGTCAGTGTCGACTTTCAAACAGAAAGAATGCCAAGAAGGAGCATAATCATATCCTAAAATATTCTGTCGATTCCCTAATAGGAAGGGGGAAGTACAGTAAAGGTGTCTCTTAAATGTGACAGTTTGATATATCCTTTTGGCAAATAGAATATTTTAAAGATGATTTTTCAAGGATTCCTTTATGTCAGTCCAGTATTGATGAAAGTGATAAAGAAAGAAAATGGGGGAAAGGGTGTTATTCACTGTGGTTTGAAGGTCTCCTGTAAGATTTTATACCATTTTTCTCAGTGTACTATGGAACAGGTTCTCCCAACTAGAGTAAATGGTGCATAAGAGTACCAAACACTGGGAAGCAAACTGAAAGGACAAAGATCATTATTTATGTCAGCCCAGTTCATTATATATTTCAGCCTGAAGAAAAAGAGAGATTCTTGGTTCAAGACTAGCACGTCATTTTACATGGCAGCAGAATGCCTGGGATGCTAACAAAGGCTACTGAAAGGCTAAACCCTATTTGAACATCATTTTAGTCTAGCTAGACTTAACTATTCCTAAATACAGTGGAATTGATGAACATTTTCAGGGTTTTTTTAAATAAAAAAATATAGAATCAGAATGGTTTTTAATTTTTTTAACTTTTAATTTTAGTTTTTAATTTTTATGGTATGCTGGGGGTTTAGCAAATGTGAGGAGAAAAATCCTCAAATCACATCCCATAAAATTTCCTATACAAGGTAAATATTAATAATATCAGTAAAACGCTGGGGTGGAATTCTGTTGTAGAAGTTATAGTTTTGTTAGATACTTCTTTTTTTCCCACTGCTCTATTTGCATATCACTTTGAATGGGGAAAATGGCTTATTTAAAATGCTCATCTGTCATCCAGTTCACATGGTGAGTCAAAGTGGAGCAGAGGAGTTGGAGGAAGAAGCATGCTTTGGGGGTGGTATGTACCATAAAGGCCCTCAGCGAATCTTGGGTAAAAGGGAAAAACAAAACCACCTTGCCCTTTCTACTACCCCTAATTCTCCCAGACCTTCACTGAATTCATAGGGTTGGTTCATGGTTTGAGACTTGAGAGTGGACAGGTGCCTAGTTAGACCTGCTCTGGATGTGGAGGTGTCTGGTGATTAGAAAGACTCTTTGTATATCTGTTCCCTCTTTAATTGCTTCCTTTTAACCTCAAGATTAGGCTTTTATTGCAGAATAAAATACATATGAGCCATTCAGTTTTACTCCATTACCTCTCTGGCTTAGAATGAACCATCAGTAGAATTAACAAAAATTGCATTATAGAGTTGGAGAATTGCCACCAAGGAAGTGTTCTAGCCATACTACAGAAAAGATTCTCCCCATGGGATTACTTCTCAGTAGAATTCTACAATTCAGAAGATAATATCAGTAAGAAAAACTTAAGTCCTGTCAGCTGTTAGAAAAACATATCCAATCAAAAACATACTCCCAAGTAGTTTTAATTAGGCAATCTTAGGAATATCAAATTCAGAAAAAGCAATTTAGAGTTGAGGGGAGTACTAACTTACCTGGTCTAATTCAAAGCTAGCAGCTGGAATTGGATCACTGGGCTCACACTGCTGTTTATTATCACTGGACTTAGTGATAATATGTGAGATCTCAGAATTGAACTCATCATATTAATTTAAACATTCAGAGATTTTAGGTCTAGTGCATAAGCAATATAGCTAATCCCATCCCTTCTACCCTGGGTTCACTATAAACATTTAGTGAGCTTGAAGAATCACACATGAAGATGTGTGATTCTACCTCCATTCAAGGATTCTATGCCATAGGTTCCGCTTTTGCTCTCTGTGTTTAATGGGTGACAGTGAACAAGTTTAAAGATCTAGTCCTCCCACTCCAACCCTAGTAAGTTTCATGAGTGTTATGCACATTAGCATAGAGAAACAAAAAAGATATTTAACAAAAACATAACCCGTATCAGAGGAATTCCAGCCTGAGGCCAGATGCAGTGGCTCATACCTATCATCCCAGCACTTTGGGAAGCCGAGGTGGAAGGATTACTTGAGGCCAGGAGTTCGAGACCAGCCTGGGCTATGTAATGAGACCCCCCCGACTCTACAAAAAATAAAAACAAAAAAATTAGCTGGGTATGGTGGTGTGTGCCTGTAGTCCTAGCTGTTCAAGAGGCTGGGGTAGGAGGATCCCCTGAGCCCAGGAATTCCAGGTTGCAGTAAGCTACGATTGCACTACTGCACTCCAGCCTGGATGACAGAGCAAGATCCTGTCTCTGAAATTAAAATTATTAAAATAATAATTTTAATAGTTTATTAAAATTATTAAAATAATAATTTTAATAGTTTATTAAAATTATTAAAATAATTTTAATAGTTTATTAAAATTATTAAAATAATTTAATAGTTTATTAAAATTATTAAAATAATTTAATGTTTTATTAAAATTATTAAAATAATTTAATGTTTTATTAAAATTATTAAAATAATTTAATGTATTAAAATAGCACTTTTGATGATTTATTAACATTATTATTAAAATAATGATTTATTAAATTATAATTCCAGCCTGATGTTTTGCTAATACAACTAACTTTTAACTTGTGTATAAAATGCTAATTAAATATGAAAGGAAATTCATTTTCAAAAAGGTATTTTGGTTAAATCCCAAGAATATCATATCCCTAAAACTAGAAAAAAATTAAAAGTGATTATGATTACACGCTAATATTTGTGAGAGAGAGAGAGAGAGAGAGACAATGCTGGTAAATACCATTGTATTTAGATAAGGTAAGTCCAGTTAAGCTAAAAAGACATTCATAAACTGCTAAGCCTTTCAGGAGCCTTTGTTAACATACCAGGCATTCTGCTGCCGTGTGAAATGATGTGCTAGTCTTGAATCAAGAATCCCCTTTTTTTCTTCAGGCTGACATAAATAATGATCTTTGTTCCTTTTGTTCTGTGTTTGGTACTCTCGTATACCAATTTACCCCACTTGGGAGACCCTATTTATTTCATAATTTCCTGAGCAAAAGGTTTGGATTAGTGTGTGTTTTTTGTGTTTTTTTGTACTTTCCTATAATATTGCATTAGTAAAAAGCTAGAAAGTAAAACCAAACAATTAAGTAAGAGTTTGAATAGAAGCTTCCAGAGTTAAGATTTGTTGAGTGTCTTGCCGGAAACTTGAGAGTGAGGTCGAGGATAACTTGTGTTCTATCTTGAAAGCTGCAAGTTATACATTTGCAATGTGCTTGAATGTGATATCCTGCAAGTTAAAAAGTGCTGATTTGACCAGCTGCCTTTAAACCTTCAGCAATTTATATTTACGTAAATGAAAGTGTTAGTATATTGAAAATTTTGCTGTCACTGTGGAGCAAGAGCATTTACACTTGAAATTCTAATCTGAAAGAGACTGTTGTTTTTGTTTAATGCCAGCATTTTACTTCAGGATTTATTACTGCAGATAATTATAATTTATTACTCTTGAAAAGTAGCTAGGATTAATACTTTGTTTGCTTAAAGGTATGCCTAATGTTAATATTGTAGAGCCTAACTCAGGATTTATCTATATCTCTTGATTTCACAGGAGTATTGTCATCCTGTGGATGTGGATAGACCAAATGTTACCCGGGTTTTTAGAGGGTGGGAGGTGATTAATATATCGCGTTTTATTCAATATAGATTATGGTTAGTAAAATGATTTGATTATTAATATTTATTTTGGCTAGAAATAAATAATAACTACTTTCTGAATTTGATTTTAGAGAATGCTTGAAGAGGTCTTCAATATTTAAGAGAAATAATCATTTTTGAAAATCCCAACCTCTTTATAATTGTTTGATTTAAAAAAGGAAATGAAAATTTATAGCAAATTCATTAATTCAAACTAATTGAAGGAAGTCTTGTCTAAATTACTAAAAAGTATTCATAATGAATAATTTTTATTCATAATACTGCATATATAATGAAATACTGTTGTATTCAAGTAGGTATAGAAATTCCAGCTAGGCTAAAAAATATAAAGCTCCTTAGTCTGGATATCAAACTTACAATCCTGGTAGTCTAGAAATTTATAACATTGTTGGAAAAGGAAATCAAATTTACAACAACCCTGTGAAGAAAGTATTTTTATCCCTTTTTCGATGATGAGGAAACCGGACTTGCCCAAGCTTAAATAACTGGTATCCTAATTAACAATTTAATGCAAAGTGTCTTTTAATTGGAAGAATGTTTCTATAATAATTTCTACAGAGGCAGACTTCTGTTCTATTTTTTCCTAATGTGTTTAGGTAGCACAATTTCAATAATGAGCAGAGTGATGTTCTTTAATAGTAATCATTTTTATGATATAGCTGCTAATAAAGCATTATCTCAGGCTCTTTGAACACTAATAGAAGTGTAGCTGTCAAGTGAAATTAAAATTATGCATTTATAAACATTGGTAGAGCCCTTAAATGATTATAAACTGGTTTCCCTTGGCATTCTTTCATAGTTGCTGTTCTACTTTTGTTTCTGGCTTTATGATAACATTTTTTATCTCATGCATTCAAAAACAAACATAACTCTACTCACCTAGAAGCTATTTGGTGATTCAGCACAGTTGAAGGACGCTCTATCTGTCTGAACGATAGATTTTTTTTTCCCTAGTATTAGCTGGAAGGGCAGAAATCTGTGAGCTATAAGAACAGGGAATGAGGAATCCCAGTAATAAAAGAAGATCCTGTGGTTGGGAGGATGTCCCCAAAAAAGGGCAGACCCAAGTGGAAAATGTGAACTGCTGCTATCACCTAGCATCTGACCTAACCTAGGCGCCTAGTAGGTGCTCAGTATCTAGACCTTGATTGAATTTCCTTCCTTCCTCCCTTCCTCCCTCCCTCCCTCTTTCTTTTCTTTTCTTTTCTTTTTTCTTTTCCTTTCTTTTCTTTTTTCTTTCTGCAGTCCCCCCACCTTGGCCTCCCAGAGTGCTGGGATTACAGACATGAACCACTGTGCCCGGCCTGAATGATGTTTTCTTATTTTAATCTCTCAAAAAACTAAATTTAGGAAAAGTCTAACATACTGCCAATTAACTCATAATTAACATGCATTTGATAACAATACCCTTTCCAGTTAAAATGTGAAGAGATCAAGTTCAATGTAGAAGCAGCATTTGCAACAACTTTTATACTGTAAGATCATTTAAACCAGTAAGGATATTTTTAATATTGCATAAGTATAATACAAGTATAAGGCATAATAATATTGTAAAAACAAGCTAGAATAGCTACACACATGCACACACAAAGTGCATTATATCCAATGCATCACTTCTGTGTTTCTATTTTTTTTAATGACTTATCAGGATGAGGGAAAATTAACTTTCTACTTTAACTGAAGTTTGTTATTCTTGTTACCACTTCTCTGTGTATATAGATCTGTTGTCAGTGTTCTCTTTTTAAACTATATATTTCTACATTTTTATGACATGTTTATCTTAATTGCAGATAAAACTCAGAGGAAATTTGCACAGATGCTGCTTTGGAGAACTTTACAACCTGGGTTGCAGAACTGAGCCTTGGTAAACCTGTCTCTATTACAGCATGTTGCCATACATCTATTTAAGTGCGTAAGGTCTTTGGCCTTCAAGATCCATCGACCTTAAACAGGAATGCTTAGCACGTTTACCATACGTTTAAAATCTATTCTTTATCAATCAGTCCTTTTATAGCTTTCTAAGTTCTTATTGATGGCTAATATGCAAGGGTTAATTTTTAATATTTTAATTGATTTCTTTAATCAGTTTCTCGACTTGTATTTATTAAATACTCAAACTCAGTATTACCTACTCAATGCCTTTTAAAAGAAAGTTATAATGGAGAAAAAATTGAGCCTTAAACAAATGGTTACTTCTGTATATTACCTCGTACCAGTGCTTCATCCTATTTGTAAAATCTTTCTCCTTTAAAATTATTGGTTAATACTTTGAGACTTTGTTTACGTGTGGCAGTGTTGTAAAAAGAAACTAAAGATCACATTTTACCTGTATGGATGGAATATCCCTTTTCTTCAAGTGCAGTTTGTGATGTGTGGGTTTTTTTTTTGTAATTAACATGTTCTGAAAGTTACAATTGATATTTGAAATTGACTGTAGAGCATTTATTTGAAGAGTTAAGCATTCAATTCCATTAGGTTTTCACATGTGTTAATCTCATTTACAGCATTGAATTGCGGCAGTAACATTTTCCTTTCTGTGAAGTTCTAAATTTAGTTATGACCTATTTAGCAATGCCTTTGAAAAGGGATATTGTATCCATGGTAAATTAATTGTATACCTAAACAGAGATAGCTCATCTTTGCCTATCAGGCTTCTAATTGACATCTAGTAGACTTCTGCACATGTAAAATTGAATTCAAATAAAATCATACACACTTTCTAGTTCTTAATATTTGTCTTTCTGAATAATAGTTTAAAGCAATATTTGTTAAAGTTTTCTTGCACTATCACAATTGCTTTTTAGTTATTTCTCAAGAAGCATGTTCGTAGTAGAGACAAAATCTGTGTAACAGGAGGGAGAATAGCGCCAAGTCTCTGGGCTATTTTTTATTTTTGCAAATGTGCTTTCTAATAGCCATTGCCTTCCATGTTGTTTACCTAATCAGCACATTTTGTCTGAATACTTGAACATTTTAACAGTAACGCAGGTATAGAATCAGAAAGGAAACTTATGCAGAGTAATATTTTGGTTCAGTTTTAACATCGTGACAATGAGGGCTTTTTCTAGCAATGATTTTTAAATTGTATAAGTTTGGCAGTATTTTATTGTTGAGTTTTTATTTGGTTTTAGTTGTGTGCTTTTCATTTGCAGAAGTTAGTAACTGCAGCTCACCTACTGCACCAAAGTTCTCAATTTTAGGAGCCCAGCTTTAGTCATTTGAACATGCTTCTAAATAAAATAAAACAAAACCAAAACTATACTTTTGATCTATAATAATAGCTCAATAACTTTGTCAAGGAAAGCTCTAATATATGCAGTGATGGTTTATGAAAGGGTGTGGCAATTTTAAATTTATATTGTGTGTGATGTTCAACTAATGTGGTATCTACATTCATGTGAGTTATGGGTCAGCATGACCATTAATTATTGAGTAGAAATTGATTAAACTTTGATTTCCTTTTTTTAAATCGTGTTGCATTTGATTCCTGAGCAAATTCCCTCAAAGTGAACTCTTGTTCTTAAATTTTGAATTTTACCATGAGATTGTAAAGATAGAGGCAATTGAAACATTTTTCCTTATTTATGAACTGCTTGAAATGAATACTTAATTTAAGTTTGCACTTTAATACCAAACTTAAAACCAAACACTCATTTAAAAGTAGGTTAAGTGATCATGGATCATTGTTATTAGCTTTGTGGCTTTGTGAAATTCTAAAGGAATCAATAATTCATCATGATTTAAATTTTCTAGAGATTTTGATTTTTTTTATAACGTTTCTTTCCTGTAGATTGTGTTCTTGTTTCTCTCTCTCTCTCTCTCAGAATTACAGTGTTCATTGTCATTGACCTCAGCAGCAAATTTGACTTGAATTCACTTAGGATCGCAGGAATCAGGGGAAAGTGATTTTAAAGGTGGTTTCTCCAGCACATTTTAAGAAAAGGGACCAAAAGTTATTTTAGCTTCCTCAATAGATTGCATGTTGCTTATTAGGATAATAAATTAATATTAAATGCAATATATGTCTTGTCTTTACTATGGCATCTATTTAGGAGTTGTTCAAATCACTGCAGTAGGGCTCTGCAAATAAAATAATGTAACCTATTATCACGGATCTAATGTACTGTAACTTTATCAGTGAAAGGTAAAATCTCAACAAGTACAAACATTGAACAATTACCTATAAAGATTTGTAAAAGTAAAATTTTTCCAATAGATTTCATTCTTGTCATTTTGTAAGACGACCCTGCAGTCCACCTGTTTGTAACTTTTTTAATAAAATAGACATCTGTATTACTGAGGTTGGTTTCTTTAATTATTTGGTGTATTGCTTCATGTTCTGGATTTGCTAACTTATAAATCTTTCTCAAAACTGAAAATCATTACTTTTTATCAAAATGATCATGTGTATTGCAGTACATGTTTAAACAAAGTTAAACATTCACTCGCTTGTTTCCTTAGCTACCATTCTGGAATATTTTGGGGGAAAACTGAGAATGATATGCCCTAAAATATAGTATGTAATCAATTTGAATAATTTGTAAATAAGTCAGAGATTATAGACAATGGCTGAAAATGAATGATGTGTATAACTTGATCTACATGCAGAAAGTGGCCAAACAAATTTGTTCACTGGGAATTGTCCATGTATACAATATTTCAGACAATATATTTTTTTGGAGGCAATCTTGCTCTGTCACTCAGGCTGGAGTGCAGTGGCACAATCATAGCTCACTTCAACCTCGAACTTCTTAGGATCAAGTGATCCTCTTGCCCCAGCCTCCTGAGAAACTGGGACTACAGGGGCTTGCCACCATGCCCAGCTAATTTTTCCATTTTTTTGTAGAGATTGGGGGGGGCGGGGTCTCACTATGTTGCCCAGGCTGGCCTCAAACTCCTGGGGTTAACCCTCCTGCCTTGGCCTCCCAAAGTGCTTGGATTACAGGGGCAAGCCACCATGCCCAGATTTCAGACAATATTAAGCAATACAATTAAATTTTGAAATATTAAATTAAGGAAATAAGACACAATTATTTTGTCTTATCCAGTGAAACATTTTGACAATCACTTTAATTTGCTGCCCAATTCAATATTTTTTTAAATTGTTGAATAGATTTTTTAACTTCAATTTTTAAAAATCATTATCAAGCTTTTCTTTGAAGTTGGGCAGTTCTGTCTATCTAAATGTACACAGACTGCATTTTAAAAATATTTGTAAATGAATGGGTAGTTTTATATACCTGTATCATATAGAAAATATCTTGTTTATTACCGTCAATTATTGGCCTTCAGTTGGGCTCCAGACACTCCATATATGCTGCCTTAGATGCTGTCCTTGCAGTCAATACATAACTTTTTTCTACAATGAAGGCACTCAGGATTTCAGGGCCTTCCACCTTTTTTCCACTAAAGGAGTGGTATCCCCTCATCCAGCAAGATCAACGTGTTTAACCAAGTAAGTAACTGTGAGAGGACAGAGGAAGATAAGAGCTAAGGGAAACTAGCCTGACGAGCCAAATCAGCATTGAATATCAGTAAGGGACTCTGTCACAGCCAGAGTACATTTACCTCCTCCCCATTGTCTTCTTCATGCCATTCTTATCCTGGGAAAAGATTCACCTAGTCTTAACACTTTTCCAGGTTATAGCATCTTGGGGTCAAGCTTCCAGGCTGTAAGATTTCTCATTTAGATTTAAAGCAGAGACAATTTTTTGGTTAAACTTCAGCTTGTACACATATTAATCTCATTTGAACTTTACCGCTAGCTGGTGTTTTGGAGTTTATCGTTCCCATTTTATAATTGATGAAACCAAGGCTCAGGAAAGTTGTGCCTTAAGTTCATAAAGGTAAGGTCAAATGATTAAAATGCTGAGAAAGTTTCTTGGAGAAGTTTTCAAATAAATGTATCATTGGGTAGAGTCAGATGGGTACTATTAAAATTATAAAGCTTATGGAAACAAGATAAAAGCAAGAAATAACTATTTTAAGTCAGTGTGATGGTCCATATGTAACAAAATACTAGCGTCCTTTTTAAAGGTAATGTGTGTGTTATATTACTAAAGTTTATGTAAGTCATAAGCTATTTTCATTATAGCTATTTTTCTTTGGAAAGGCAATGTCTTAAATCTAGGATTTGGCAGCCTTTGAGCACCAGGCAGAATCCAGCCCGGTTAGCAGTGCCAAAAGAACTGTAGTTAGACTTAGCAGCTGTATTCTGAATCAATCGCAAAGCTCAGCTGCACCACTTTTCCACCTACACTTACAGTTTGAATGGAGAACCAGAAGTGCAGCTGATCTTCAACTCGTATTTTGTCAGCACAGAGCCATATCCCTGTGCTTAAAAGCATTGTTCTCAATGGGTGAGGTCATCCCACTCCCGAGCTCAATAGTCCTGGTATGGTGTTATAATTTATGAGCGTTCTCCCATAGATTGTGAATTCCTTGAAGGTAAGGACTTTGCCTAAGTCACCTCTTCATCCTTAGTGCTTATCTGTGGTACTTTATAGTGTTCAATAAATATTTGATGAAGTTATAGTAACAGAATGAGTAAAGCAGTTGGGTGTTTGCTGTTTAGAAAATCCTAATCTTGCCATTTTCTGCTCATCTTTTTAAATTTATAACATTTAGGTAGTGTGGGCAGTGCATTTTCTCTTCTCCATCTGCAGTGCTAAATTGTTACTTGCTTGTTTGTTTTGATTCCTGTTTTTGTTTATAATAGTTGTTTCTAAACTCACTTCCAGGGAAAATGTATACTACAGAGAGATGGTCCATACAGGCACACTGTGAATATGGACTAGAGGGCCTTGAGTCTAAAACTAAATCCTCCAAGACTCTAGGGACAAGAATACAATCAAGAAAGGGTATTTGCGGCCGGGCACGGTGGCTCACGCTTGTAATCCCAGCACTTTGGGAGGCCGAGGCGAGCGGATCACGAGGTCAGGAGATCGAGACCACGATGAAACCCCGTCTCTACTAAAAATACAAAAAAATTAGCCGGGCGTGGTGGCGGGCGCCTGTAGTCCCAGCTACTCGGAGAGGCTGAGGCAGGAGAATGGCGTGAACCCGGGAGGCGGAGCTTGCAGTGAGCCGAGATTGCGCCACTGCACTCCAGCCTGGGCGACAGAGCGAGACTCCGTCTCAAAAAAAAAAAAAAAAACAAGGGTATTTGCTATCCATGCCCGGGTTTCCTCTCCAGTAGATCCTGAAGCTTACTCGGACCTGTTCCTACTTCATTCTTAGGCAAATCAGAGAAATGTTTATAGTGGATTCCTAAAACATCTTAAGTATTTCCCCTTAATGAGGCATTAATTTCTGTTCTTCAAACTTCTCCCTTCCAAAATTTCGGGTGATCCCCCACCTATCTCCCTGCAGTCAATTCCTCTGCTTTTCCTTTGTCTCTGTCCCATTCCCTCATTGTACCTACAAACTAATGTGTACCCTCATGTAACTAAACTCCTACCCTGTCCCTTCCATTTTTTCTACATGAATCATGAATAGTTTTATGAGCACTAAAGCTATTGGAAGTAAAATTTTCTTACTCTGCTTCCCACAAGCTCCAAGACTCAGTCTCCAACTTTTTTTTTTTTTTGACAGAATCTTGCTCTGTCGTCCAGGCTGGAAGTTCAGTGGCGCAATCTCGGCTCACTGGACCCTCCGCCTCACGGATTCAAGCGATTCCCCTCCCTCAGCCTCCCAAGTAGCTGGGATTACAGTCACTTGCCACTACGCTCGGCTAATTTTTGTATTTTTAGTAGGGACAGTGTTTCGCTGTTGGCCAGGCTGGTCTCGAACTCCTGACCACAGGTGATCACATGCCTCAGCCTCCCAAAGTCAGTCTTCAACACTTTTGACAACAATAATTAGAGACATTTTCAGGCTGCCCTTAAAGCAACCTAAGGTTATCCCCCAAAATGTTAGCCCTACATGTTTGCTTCAATATGAGTGGCCTGTGCAGTCTGCCAAGTAACCAGAGACTCCTGCGTGCCCCAGAAAGCCCCTCCAGGAATTGGCTCCTGAGGCACTAGATACTTTCTTACTCATGCTGTAAGCTCCAGGGAGTGCCCTGGGCTTAGTAGCTTGAAGTTCCTACAAGCTGCTGTAAGCATTAAAAGTTGAGGAAATGGCGGGGGGACGGAGGGCGGTTGTTAGAGCCCATGCTGAACTTTTCTTGGAGTTTGAAAGTGGGTGAATGTTAAATCCACAATTGAGAAATAGAAGGATTTCTGACGGCTCTGACCCTTCAACTAACCCCAGTTTGGGGGTTTGTTGTTCCTCCATTTAAGAGGGAGCCATAGGAAGCCTGGATACTAGCAGACATAGTTTTCCCTGTTTTTTTGTAGACCCTCTTTGGGACATACGTGTGGCTATCCTTAGAAAAATCTCAGCTGAAGTGTAGACATTATGCCATGCCCCAAGATAGCTCTGAGAATGTTCTTGGTCCTTTGCTTAGGCCCCAAAATACACAGAGGTGAATGGAAGGGGCAGACATTTAAAAGACAGACACAGGCTTTATCATGTTGCTTGGCTGCAAACTGAGACTGTGTTGGGTGCTTGAGTCCCTCTGGAAGCTATGGCATGGAGAATAAAGCCCGTGCTCTCTAACTCAAAAAAATGTCTCAGCTACAGGCCTTTTGCTGTCTGACTGGTTAAAGAGAATAATTGCAGTGACCTAGCAATGGAAACCTAGCCCAAAAAAGAGTGACTTCTCTTGGACAGTAAGTAGTTGCTTAGTGAGAAAGATTCTAGATTCCAGACAAAAATGGGACAAGAAGATCAGTGTCTTTATTTAACATTTGCCAAGCTTCTAAGTATGTGTCAGGCACGGTGCTATGAGCTGAGTTTATAGGAGGAATGTGATATGGCCTCATCCTCTGGTGGAACTTATATTCTCGCCTAAGAGACAGACTTTTAAGCAATAAATATGAGGCAATGTGATGTATGCACTAATATCAGCATGTGCCATATGCCAGGGAGCTCAGAGAAGGAAAGGGATTTATTTTTCCTGTAGGAGTCAAGGCAAGATCAGAGGAACTTGCCTTGTGGGCTGATTCTTGAAGATTAAGGAGCAATTTGCAGTTAAGAACATAACCAGATAGACTTTGAGAGAGGAGGCTCAGGAAAGACGTAGAGTCCTGAGTGTGCCTGGCAGGCTTGGGAGACCTGGAGTTAGCAGGGATGTCAAGAGGGGCTGGCTAGAATAAGAGTGAGAAAGAGTGATGGGAGATGAGGGTAGAAAGCAGCACAGGCTGGAATGTAAGGGTCTTGCATGCCATACTGAGCCTTTGGGGATTTCTCCTGGCAACGATGGGGAGTCACTGGCCTGCTGCAGCAGAGTGGTAGGAGCAGATTGGGGTTTTAGAAAGACATAAAAGTGAAGGATAGTTTGGAGGGGTTTACCTGGGGCAGGGAGATCTGTAAGGAGACCACTGCAATCATATAAATAAGAAAGAGCAAGAGCTTTAATAGGGCACAATTAGGGAGAATGAAGAGATGGTGATAAATTATAGTGGCCTAAGATATGGATTCAAGTCCCAAATCTGATCAATCACATTCTTCAGCTTAAAAATCTCTCATGACTCTCCAGGATTCACCTCATCAGACAAGGGCTTTCACATTCCAACTTGGCCTATCTCTCCAACCTCACCTTTTATGCTAACTCTCATAATCTAAGCTCCAGTTTCAGTGACTCCAAACTTCTTGCTGGTTCCTAAACCAAGCCCTACTCAATCATGTTTCCATGCCTCTGCATGAGCTATTCCCATCATATGCAATACCCTCTTCTCAACTTCCTCCCCTTAGGGAATTCTTACTCATCCTTATAACTCATACCTCATTTCCATGGATCCCTTATTTCTCTCTCATTCTCTGCACAGAGAATCTCTCTCTCACCCCTCCCCTCCCCCCCCACCCCCTCAATCTTTCTCTACACTTCCAGCTTGGAGAGCACCCAGTAAATACATATTACATCATTTCAAAATTACCTGTTTACGTGTTTTCCACTCCCACAAGGCAATCAGCCTCTCTTAGGAGAAAAATGAATTATTTTTCACCTATCATGGCGTTGGATGCATAGAAGAGTTCAATAAACGCTGAGTGATTAAATGAATTTTGGCAGTAGAACTGGGAGAACTTGATGTGATTATTGGTTACGATGAAAAGGGGGAAGTATAAAGTAAGCAATTTCTAGTTTGAGTAACTGGACAGGCCTAAATAATCTAGATTCTAAATAAGTATTTTTGCATTCACTCTTGATCCAGTCTAGTCTTTTCTTTACAAAACAGCCACAGTGATCTTTTACAAATGTCGATATAATCCTGACTCTCCCCAGTCAAAAGCTCCCCAGTGTCCCATTATCACTATCAGGCTTGGTCCAGACTTCTTAGAATGACCTGGCCCCTGACTACTTGTTCGTCTTTGTTTTCCACTGCTTCTATCCTCACACTTTCCCTTTGACTATCACATGAGTTCATAGCTTCTTGCATACACTCTCAAGATTTTGCTTAGTGTCTTTCCTCCATATGAAACTTCCTTCCTGTTCTTTGCCTATCTCCTATCCTACTCATACACTGAAATTCCTTGTCTGTCTCCTTTTCTATATGGTAAGCTCTAAAAGAGAAAAGTTTATGTGTAATTTACTAGTTATCTCAGTATCCAGCACAAAATAGATGATCAATAAAGATTTTTGAACTGAACTCAGCTGGGTAGATGATAATACTATCAGTAGACCTTTTGTACTGCAAGAGAAAGTTAATGGGGTAGTTGGGAGTGAAGGGAGTGTGTAATTTCAGCTTGGGGCATGGCAAACTGCATGTGACAGGTGGGGAGGTGCGGTGGGTAGTTTCCCTAATTATCTCAAGGACAAGCCTCTGTCTTCTGCCCATTCATGGAGAGGCACTCTTAAAGCAGACTCAAACACCGTTTCTATTTAAGCAGGGTGGATGTCAGCCTCCCAATGTACATCAACATGAAATCCACAGCCAATGCAGAAAAGTCAGCCACACCAAATTTCTAGTCCTCTCTGCCTCTGGCTCTGTGCCTGAAGATGGGGGTTGGAATAGAATGATAAAGACTTGTTTTCTTCCATCAGCCTCAAGTGGGGCTGTAGCCAAAGTCAAGTGAAGCTAATATCAGGCTTTCTTATTTCTGCAAACCTTGAAAATTTATGGGTAAATTCCAGTCCCGCTTTTCCTTTCTTCCAGCAAATCAAGATGCTTCTTAGTCTGTTACTGAGTATTTTTCCATATTTTATTTGGATGTGCTGAAGTATCTTTCATTGATATAAACAAAGTTAAGAGCTTCAGCCTCCTATTAAGGTTTCCATGGGAGCATTAGAAACTAACATATGCATTGCCTTTGGCACATAATTCCAGCTCTGATATGTTTATTTGCTGTTAGAAAATAATATATAGCAGTGTTATAAAATTGAGTGTAGAGATCACCCACCTTGTAGAGGATAGTCATTCTATAGCATGCATCTACATTGTCTAGCATAGGATTTCATCCTATTCTGCATTGTTCTCTAAATGTGTCTCATTAGGAAACCCCGTGATGGACATTACACAAATATACCATAAAGAATACAAGGCTACTCCTAAAAGACCTTCTTTGACTCAAGAAACAGGACCTCTCTACGTGGGCAGTTCTGCACTTAGCTACCTCAGGGCCTTCCTCCACCTAAGATCAGAATCATGTACAGTGCACTAGCTTCACAACAGCACATTTGTTTCTTTTAGAGTTTATTATGATCCTAAAAGTTAGCATGAGGAAGGAAAGACCATTTCTGTCTCCCCCAAGTCTCATGTTCTTCTGGGTATCCAAAGACAGGTAAATTAGATACAATGTTTTATTCTGGTTCTGTCACACTCTGTGAAGGCATATTAATTACCTTGTATTATATCAACTTGATGATCTATTAACATTGAATTACATGGCCTCAAAGTCATATTGTGTCCGGAATTGGTGGGTTCTTGGTCTCACTGACTTCAAGAATGAAGCCGCGGACCCTCGCAGTGAGTGTTACAGTTCTTAAAGGTGGCGTGTCCGGAGTTTGTTCCTCTGATGTTCTGATGTGTTCGGAGTTTCTTCCTTCTGGTCCGCTCCTGGTCTCGCTGGCTCAGGAGTGAGACTGCAGACCTTCGCGGTGAATGTTAACAGCTCATAAATGCAGTGCGAACCCAAAGACTGAGCAGCAGCAAGATTTCTTGCAAAGAGCAAAAGAACAAACCTTCCACACTGGGGAAGTGGACCTTGGCGCAGGTTGCCACTGCTGGCTTGGGCAGCCTGCTTTTATTCCCTTATCTGGCCCCACCCACATCCTGCTGATTGGTCCATTTTACAGAGAGCTGATTGGTCTGTTTTACAGAGAGCTGATTGGTCCGTTTTGACAGGGTGCTGATTGGTGTGTTTACAATCCCTGAGCTAGACACAAAAGTTCTCCAAGTCCCCACAGAGCACTGATTGGTGCATTTACAAACCTTGAGCTAGACACAGGGTGCTGATTGATGTGTTTACAAACCTTGAGCTAGACACAGAGTGCTGATTGGTGTATTTACAATCCCTTAGCTAGACATAAAGGTTCTCCAAGTCCCCACCAGATTAGCTAGATAGAGTGCTGATTGGTGCATTTACAAACCTTGAGCTAGATACAGAGTGCTGATTGGCGTATTTACAATCCCTTAGCTAGACATAAAGGTTTTCCAAGTCCCCACTAGACTCAGGAGCCCAGCTGGCTTTACTTAGTGGATCCTGCACAGGGTCTGCAGGTGGAGCTGCCTGCCAGTCCTGCACCTTGCGCCCGCACTCCTCAGCCCTTGGGCAGTCAATGGGACTGGGCGCCGCAGAGCAGGGGGCAGCACTCGTCGGGGAGGCTTGGGCCAGCACAGGAGCCCATGGCGCAGGGGAGGCTCAGGCACGGAGGGCTGCAGGTCCCGAGCCCTGCCCCGCGGGGAGGCAGCTGAGGCCTGGTGAGAATTCCAGCACAGTGCTGGCAGGCCAGCACTGCTGGGGGACCTGAGGCACCCTCCACAGCTGCTGGCCCGGGTGCTAAGCCCCTCACTGCCTGGGGCCGGCGGTGCCGGCCAGCCGCTCCAAGTGTGGGGCCTGCCAAGCCGACACCCACCCGGGTCTTGCACTGGCCCGTGAGCGTGCGTGCAGCCCGGGTTCCCGCCCACGCCTCTTCCTCCACACCTCCCTGCAAGCAGAGGGAGCCGGTTCCGACCTCGGCCAGCCCAGAGAGGGGCTCCCATAGTGCAGCAGCGGGCCAAAGGGCTCCTCAAGCATGGCCAGAGTGGGCACTGAGGCTGAGGAGGCGCCAAGAGCGAGCGAGGGCTGCCAGCACGCTGTCACCTCTCAATATCAATCAATATACTTCTGAAAACCAATTTACTGTTCATCTTAATTTTTTGAATTATTTGAAAAACTAAGAGTAATGGTAAGCACAAGCCTTAGCCTTAGCATTCATGAAAATATACTACAAAGCTATAGTAATTAAAACAGGTTGACACAACTGTAAGAATGAACAGACAGATCAGTGAAACACAAAGATCACCCCCCCAAAGATTTTTTGTTCATATAATGTAACACATTATAAGAAGGTATTAACATATGTGGGGAAGTATGAAATTATACTACAAATAGTGCTTGGATAATTAGATAACTATTGTTGACTAAAGAAAAAAGTCAAGCTTTTAAATGAAGTTAGTCTTATTTAGTCTTATGGAGGACTATAGACCAAGGCCTAAATACTGTGCTCCTGCACAGTATTTCAGCCTATTGCTTATATACAGGTGGTAGGGGTTTGGTACATGCAAAATCACATTAAACTTGCTCAGAAGTTACATTCCAATCATATAACTGGGTATAAGAGTACATCTGGGGCTGGGCACGGCTCATGCCTGTAATCCCAGCACTTTGGGAGGCCGAGGCAGGCAGATCATTTGAAGTCAGGAGTTCGAGACCAGCCTGGCCAACATGGTGAAACCCTGTCTCTACTAAAAATACAAACAATTAGCCAGGTGTGGTGGTGTGCACCTGTAATCCCAGCTACTTGGGAGGCTGAGGCAGAAGAATGGCTTGAACCCAGGAGGCAGAGGTTGCAGTGAGCCAAGATCACACCACTGCACTCCAGCCTGGGTGACAGAGCTAGACTCCATCTCAAAAAAAAAAATAAAGTACATATGGTTATCAATACAGTGACATAATCACCTACCCAGTCAGATGTTATCTTCTGTGCTGAAAAGGCAAGGACTAGGATCATTCGTCTTTTAAGGAATATACGTCTCAGGCAAGAGAAGTGGGGGCCCATGTGCTCTATCCTCTTTTGTCTTCAAAGCATCTTTCCAGAGAGGTGCACATTATCACAGAGTCAGGGTCTTTGTGAAATTATGCTTGCAAGCAAAAACGAGCAAACGCGGCTTCTTTAGAGCTTCATCTCACAACATGTATTAATATAGAATCCAGAAGGATCTAAAAAAGGGAATGTGAAAAACTAAACAAAAACAATAGAAAAACCCAAAAAGACTGTTCATCAGATCTGCTAATAATGAAAACCTTTTTAAGTTTAAAAGCAATGGATTGCATAACAAAAGATTTTTAGATTGTACTAGATTTTTAAAACTTCAAAGAATATTGTAACAAATATGATAAATGAGGGATTGATAGCTTTAATCTATCTTTTAAAACTCATACAAATTGAGAAGAAAAACTTAAAAATTCAAGAGAAAATTAGACAAAAAATATTTCATAGAAAAGATATATATGGCTACATACAAAAATTGTTCAAGCTTACTGGTAACAAAAATATGCAAATAATACAACAGTGAAATATTATTTCATTGTTGTGTACTTAACTTCTCTTATTTTGAAGAAACTCCACAAGATACTATTGTTTTATATAGTTAATGTTTCCTTATCCCTGCATATTTGTCATTTTCTTTGTTTATCAACCTTTCTTGGTATTCAGATGTTCTATCAAAAATCATATTCCTTCTGCCTGTAGTATACATCCTTTATCATTTCTTATATTGTATGTCTGCTGGTGGCAAAGTCCCTGAATGTTTGAAAATTGTATTTTATTCTCAAGATTCAAAGATATTTTCATAGATGTGGTACACATATGGAATACTATGCAGCCATAAAAAAGGAAGTCAAGTCCTTTGCAACAACATGAATGCAGCTGGAGGCCATTATCCTAAGTGAATTAATACAGGAACAGAAAACCAAATACCATATGTTCTCACTTGTAATGTAAATTTGGGGCAATAAACCCACACAAGAGCTAAATTGTGGTTATAATTAACCAGGAATGGTTATTCGCCTTCTCCCACCAACTAGCTGTGATAGGCAACAAAGAAACTTTCCTTACATTTTCCTGAGGATATGTATTTATTTCTGGTTCACCTTTACACTAAGAGCATAACCCTTTAGGATACTAGATTTATGGTGGTAGGGATTCCTAATTAGTTTCCCCATCTTGGTAGAGCCCTGAGCTTTATGTTCTGTCCCCATATCTGGATAAATCACATAGACACAAAAGAGCAAAGTTCAAATTAGGCTGTTTTGGCAAATGTCCTTAGGTAAAAATTTCAGGGCTTGGCTTATTTCTTTGGGTTGCTGCCTTCATTTAGATCCGTGCCTGGTAATTTCCATCTCATTAGCTTTTTGACACTTTTAACAAGATTCTCTCTCTTTCTCCACACATATCATATATACACTATATATGTATATATATAATATATATACACTGTACATAGCATAATATGCATATACTTCATCCAGCAGTTTTAGCTGTTTTCTGCCTGCAGAAATCTGTCCAAATACCTAGACAGCCATACTATCTGAAACTAAAACATACATTTTATTATGAGTGAAATTAATAAAGATATTTATAAAAAGATAATCCTCATTATTAACAGACATGGGGTAAAAAGAGCACTCATACACTACTGCTAAGACTGTACATTGAGTGTAAATTAGCTTAACCTTAGAGGACACTTTAGTGGTATGTATCTGGAATCTTTTAAATGTTCATCAACTCGACTGAATAATTCCACTTCCAATAATATATAATAGTAACTAAGCAAAGATGTATATTTGAGGATGTTTATTGAAATGTCATTTATAATAGGAAAAGAAAATGTGTATGGCATATTGATAAAATGAAATACTATGCAGCCATTTATTAAATATATTTTATAGAATATACAATATGACATGGGGAAATGTTCTCAATAAAAGGTTAAGTGAAAATCAGAATACAAAATTGTATATAGCAGCAGAATCCTAATGTGTGTGTGTGTGTGTGTGTGTATGCATGGAAAAACATCACAATATTAATGGATACACACACACACCCCAGTATCTGTAAGGAATTGCTTTCAGTACCCCCGTGGATACCAAAATCTGTGATGGTCAAATCCCTGATATAAAATGGTATAGTATTTGCATATAACCTATACATATCCTCCCATATAGTTTAAGTTGCCTCTAGATTACTTATCATACCTAACACAATGCAAATGCTATGTAAATAGTTGTTATACTATAGTTTTTATTTGTATTATTTTATTTTATTTTATTTTTTTGGAACAGTTTTGATCAGCGGTTGGTTGATTCTGCAGATGCAGAACCCATGGATATGGAACCCATGGATATGGAGGGCTGATTGTATATATATATATATATATATATATATATATATATATATATGTATCTATATATATGTATATATATATGTATCTATATATATGTGTATATATATATATACATACATGTATGTGTATATATATATATACATACATGTATGTGTATATATATATGGTTAAGTGAAAATCAGAACGCAAAATTGTATATAGCAGCATAATCTGTGGATATGGATTGTATATGTATATATACAGTCAGCCCTCTATAACCATGGATTCCATATTCATGGGTTCCGCATCTGTGGAATCAACCAACTGCTGATCAAAACTATTCATATATATATTCAGATATATATTCATATACATAATCAATAAAATAATGAAAATAAAAAATATAGTATAACAACTATTTACATAGTGTGTGTGTGTGTGTGTGTGTAGACGGTGGGACTATGGCTAATTTTTGTTTCCTTTATAAATTTTACATACTCTTCAGGCTAGCGTATATTGCTTTTAAAATCAGAAAAGAGTCTGTTAATAAAAAGCAACACATTAGGAAAAACTGTGAATATTTAACAGCAGTTCTTTAAATGGTTGATATTCTTAATATACAAAGAACTCACATAAATCTAAACAAAGCCTTAAGATTCTAGATATAAATATCCTAATATTGCTATCAATAGTACTTTGAGTACTGTGGATCTAAATTCAATCACTCAACCAATATTGAAGAAAACTCTTTCTGCATAGCTGAACAAATGGATTTTATTTTACGCAAGGGAAAACTACCCCTCTTCTTGGAGAGGCTGGAAAGCTATAGCTACATATTTTGGCTCTATCCTTTATGTGAAATGCAAAGAGAAGCCCCTGGGCTGCCTGTGCATACACACATTTGCACACATGCATGTGCTCTCTCGCTCTCACTCTCACACACACACACACACACACAATTTTCTAGTTCTTGCCTTCTCCTTTATCCCCCTGAAGGGTTTGTACCACAATAAATTTTTTCTGGGTGTTTTTAGGGGGGTTCTCACACATGATCATGAATGAGTAGTGTCAGAATAAGTACATGGCTTTGTGTTTTCTTTCTCCCGTTATTGTGCTCCAGCTTATATCCTCTAAGTGCTCTCATGTGATCTAAGCATTGCTATATTTTCTAGGCAGAGCTGACACTTATGCTGTGTAATGCTGCATTTGGAAGGCACGGTACCACATCAACTGGATATCAGCTGCCTCTGCTGGCTTCTGCAATTCACAGTAGAAACTGCTGTTACTTCTATGGAGTAATAATAGTTTCCCTTAGTAGTAGCTTTTCTAAGATACCACCAAAATTAGTGCTGGGCATCACTATCTTGTGCCCAGAGCAACTGTTGACACCTTGGAGACTTGCAGCCATGGTCACCATGGACTGTTGTGCAGATTGCACACTGCACAAGAGATGCCTCTCTGAGAGAACAAGGAGTTGTCAAATTCATCCTGCGTTCCCCTGTCATGCAGTATGCCTGTGGAGTTGAATCTGTCCTAGAGGAGAAGATGGATACCTATTTCTAATTCACCTGCTCAGAGAGTGCATTGTTCCCTCACCAAGATTTGGGGCTGCCTAGAGCAGATGCCATTTTCTAATTTGTACAGATACAGTATAGACTAGCTGCAGCTCTGCCTATAGATGTCCAAGTATATGATATTTGGGAGGATGTGGCAGAAAATGCCTCTCTTTTGGGGGCTACACTCAAATGTAAGCTCTGTTACTTTGTTTGCTGCTTCATCCCCAACATTTAGCACAGTATCTGGTACAGAGCAGGTGTCAGATAAATATATTTGTTGACTGAAAAAAATGAATGAATTAGTACAGTCCCAAAGCAGTCATGCATGTGCATAATGACAAAATATTTTTGTAAAACAGCTCTTTTTGTTTTTATTGACTACAACTTCTTACATACCCATAAGGCTCAGACATTGAATTTATGGTGCTAAGTCTGGAGACAAACTCCAGTGACAGCCACTGTGCTCTACTCAGAAATGTCCCTCCCCTCTAGTGACTAAAGCTTTCTTACTGGGCCAAGTTTGCATACCTCTTTCTTTTTCCAGGATAAATTATCTCCCAGGAGGATCCTTAGTCCTTCAATACAAACATTTCTGACGGGCCTGCCCCACCAGTTTCTCAGCCATGCCCAGGCATGTGTGAATGTCAACAATTGACAGAGCTTAGGCTCAAGCTAAGACCCTCCCTACTCGGCAACTATACACACATATAAAACCACATTTGAAATATTCATAACCATACCCAGATACATACATGTCTGTTCATGCAGAGCCGTGCATTCACACACTTAAACTCATGCATATATGTAATCACTCATATCTATAAAAAAGTATGCATGTGCACATTTATGTATACATATGCACATTCAGCGGTACACGCCGAGCACATCTTTCTAACACGTTTCTAGTTAGATCTAGTTCCTTGCCAAGGATCTTGATTTTATTTTTCAACTCTACAACAACTTCTCTCATTTTGATTTAACTCCCCCCGATCTAAATTCACACATTGGACCACCTAGCAGGGATGATTCTAATCTATTTTAGTAATCCAAGGAGTTTATATATTTAAGCTTGTTTCCCCTCACACTTGCATAGCCACATCCCCCCAATCAATACCTTCAGGTATTGCCCAGATCCTCTGTTTTTTTTTTCTGTTTAAGACTCAGTTATTTGTGGCTCAAACAAAATTTGTGGTTAAACCTCAACAATCTTAGATTTGAGGCAGAGAGATCCATACTAGACATGATGACAAACTAAATGAGAAAGTGATGAGACAAAGATAATGCAAAATGAGATGTCTGAAAGCCAGGAAGAACTGTTCCTCGGGGGAGTTGGGGGAGAGTTCCTGAATACAGTATTATTTGAACTAGGCCTTGAAGGATGTAGTGGACTTGGACGTGCAAGGACAGAGGCAGGAAATTCCAGAAAGCAAGAATGTTTGCAAAGGTCCGTGGATAGGAAGAAGTAATGTGTACAGAAAACTGAGTAAGTAAGCATGAAGGGGGATAAGTCAGCAGGGTCAAATCATGGAAGGTCTTATAGCCCTGATAAGAAGCTTGATCTTTGTTTTTAGGCAAATTGGGAGGCATAAAAAGGATTTAAGCAAAGGAATCACACTGGCTGCTCTGTGGAAGGTGGATTCAAAGGGGGCATGGCTAAAGCTAGGAAAAACTGTTTGCAAGCTGCTGAAGAGTCCTGATTGAGTATGATGGCAGATTGGACTCACGGTGTAGAGCAACAAAGGAATGGTCAATTTCAAAATATATTTAGGAGACAGAGAGTAGTAAGAGATAAGGCCGGAGGGTTAGACAGAAGTTGGACTTTTAGAGCTATAGGGGATCATTGAAAGATTTTAAGCCATTTGAAGTTCTTCAAATGAGAGATTTGATCAAATTGGCATTTTACAAAAATCACTCTGGCTGCAGTGCGGAGAAGGATTTGGAGGGGAAAAAGGGTAGAGGCAGTTAAAGAAGATCAGAATTATTAGGTAAGAGATACTAGAGGCCTGGTCTAGGGTAGTGGCAGTGGTCATGGATACAAGTGGCTGGATTTGAGAGGCATATTATAGCAGTAGATTTGATAGAATTTGATGACAAATATATTATGAAAGGCAAGGGTATACCACTAAGATCCCACTGTGGACCTGTGTTTGGTCTTCATAAGTTTTAATGGCAAAAAAAAAAAAAAAAAAAAAAAAAGCAATGATGTTTCCTTAGTGAACAATGACGCTGCAGTCTTACTCATGGGAAGAATGTGGGCTTTGTGATGGGGCCAAAAAAATTGTTATGAGCACAGAGGACATTTATTGAGTCTGCATTCAGATAATGCATTTGGCCTGGTCCCCTCCACTCCAGATCACCTTCTCCCCGGTCAGTGCAGTGAAGACGAATATTTCTAATGCTGGCCCTGTGAGCCTTCAGGCAGAAAAGTAAAACAATGATGGCAATGGCTTCCTTTAATAGAGTGCCGGCTTGCTAAGTGTCAGACTCTACACATACTTTCATTTGTTTTCCACACCAAATCCTCTTTCTAAAGCCTATGAGACAGTAATTATTATCCTCATTCTCCAGATGAGGAAAATGAGGCTCAGAAAGCCACAGCTGGGTCACCTAATGACACAGTCATTTTGTTCCAATCTGTCTAACTTCAAGTGCATGCTCTTTCAACTACATCAGTGGTTCTCAAACTCAGCTGCACATTAAAATCA
Source organism: Nomascus leucogenys (assembly GCF_006542625.1). Taxonomy (NCBI): domain Eukaryota; kingdom Metazoa; phylum Chordata; class Mammalia; order Primates; family Hylobatidae; genus Nomascus; species Nomascus leucogenys. The sequence goes on along the minus strand of NC_044406.1, from coordinate 117,913,237 downwards.
TCTGGGGAGTATTTTTTTCTCTCTTTAAATCAACTCTATTGGGATATAATCCACACCGTACAATTTGGGAGTACAATTCAATGGCTTTAATATATTCACAGTTAGGTACATTCCTCACTGCAGTTAATTTTAGAATGTTTCATTACCTCAAAAAGGAATATCATACTCACTAGCTATCACCCTGATATCCGCCATCCTCCACAGCCAGCCCTAAGCAAACACTAATCCCCTGGCTGTCCCTATAGATTTCCCTATTCTGGGCTTTCATATGAATGGAATCATATAATATCCGGACTTTCTGTGACTGGCTTCTTTTATTTAGCATAATGTCTTCAAGGTTCATCCAAGTTGCAGTATGTATCAGTATTTCATTCCTTTTTATTGCCAAATAATACTCCTTTGTATGTATGTACATATTTTGCTTATCCATTCAGCCATTGATAGATTTTGGGCTGCTTTCATCTTTTGGTTGCTTTGAATAACATTGCTATAAACCACTTGTGTACAATATTGTGTGTGAATATATGTTTTCACTTCTCTTGGGCATATGCCTAGGACTGGCATTGCCAGGTCATATGATAACTCTATATTTAGTAGTTTGAGGAACTGCTAGACTGTTTTACCTGGGCAGCTTTTAGAATCTACTAATGCACTGCCCAGCTCACTTATCCCCCAACCCTGACCAAATGAATCATACTTGCTGGGGTTTGGTGTCACTTGATTCCAATAATTTACCCTCCAAGTAGACTCCATTGTGCACCCTGCATTGAGCACCACTGCAATACACCATAATCTCAATGACATTTGATACATGGCACTACCTAATATTAGCTATTTTTGAATAATTGTCAACTGCAAGGACTCAACAAGAAGCCAGTGGTGCTTCAGTATTTATTCATTAGCTAAGCCAACTAACTTGGTGACATAGTTCTGAGAAGAGAATGTTTGACTAGGACTTTCCAGACTTGTAGCTCTCTTTTCTGTCACCAAGACTCATCGTTGAAGCAGGAAAGAAAGACAGCAAATATCAGGCTGAATTTTCAATGTGCTGAGAAAGCCCGACTTCCACATACTGCTTGTCACATTACCTAGAATAACACCATGAAAAATTCCTTCATTTGGGCCTAGAAAGATTATAGGTCTTCAAAAGTTTCTTAAGAAACTGCAAAGTTCCCTGGCAGAAAGGAAGTAGACAGAGAGAGAGAACCAGGTAAAAACATGACTTCTTTGGGGCAAGAGGTGAAGGGAGGGGAAATTGGCAGGAATGATTGCTTGCCTTCTCTCTGCCTCTTTCTGCCCTCAGGCTGTTCCACGTTCCCACATTTCTGGAGGGTGAGATATATTCTGATTCTGTCAGTAGGGGACACTGAGGGCAGGGATGGAGTGTGGGGGTGGGGAGGGCATGAGAGGGTCAAAAAGACACATCCTGGATTTCATCATTCTACCCAAGGAGAACCCCTCCCTGTTTGGCCCAGCTTAGTGCCTAGAGATTTACAGCTAAAGATCAAAAATATTTCCAGGAGTGTGTTTACACCAAAACACATTGAATAAATTGCTAGTTATGAATTTTCAGTCCACTTTCTATTGCCTCCAGGCCTTCACTCTGGTGACCCTTCTTCTCAACCTGTTGTAAAAGGGGAAATTTTGATTTTGATGAGTGAGGTGGGCAGTGCATTAGCAGATTCTAAAAACTGCCCAGGTAACACAGTCTAGCAGTTCCTCAAACCATACCATCGAAAATTAAGACATTTCTCATTTTCAGCATGTGGTTTGAAGTTTAGATATGCACAAAATGCTTTCATAAATATTGGTTACAATTTTGACCTTTAAGTACCTTGTGAGGTATTATTATCTCTATTTGCAGATGAGGAAAGTGAGGCTTAGAGGTAGTTAGATGACTTGCCCAAACACACACCCTGAGTTTTAGGCAGATATGGAACTAGAATTTGGATCAGTTGATTCCATTCTTTTTCTGCTCTACCCTGTCTAGCTGAATATTCAGCATACCTTGAGAAACATCTATAAGTCAAAGAATCAACCTCAATATAATTGTGTGGATGGCACAGTGGTTCATACCTCTAACTCTAGCGCTTTGGGAGGCCAAGGTGGGAGGACTGCTTGTGCCCACGAGGCAGAGGTTGCACTGCGACATCATTGTGCTACTGCACTCCAGCCTGGGTGACAGAGTGAGACACTGTTTCAAAAAAACCTATATTTTTATCCTTAAATATCTCCAACACCTGAACTTTTAACAGGAGTAAATAGTAAAAAAAAAAAAAAATCACTAAATAACATTAAGAAACCAGCTAAGCTTGAATAACATGAATTTACAATGAGACTAATTATTGTTCTGGCTTGTTTTTAATATTTGTCAGTGCTGTTGAATGCAATTGTTCTCAAACCCTTTTTTACATCCTGGATTTTTTGCAAATGTGATAACTATGATGAATTGTCTATCCATATAATTGTACATACATGCATATATAGAAAATTCTTACACAAATTCAGAGGCTTCTTACACAAAATTCTTACACAAATTCAGAGGCTTCTTACACAAAATTCTTACACAAATTCAGAGGGTTCATGAACCCTGTAAAGGGAACAGATTTTTAAAAAGAGACATAACTGTATTTGTCCAGGATTGAGGATTAGCAAGGCAGGTATGACAGAAATTTTAAAATGGAGTAAATTTCAAAGATCTATATCCAGTTGCCTACTTAACATTCTTAATTTGGATATCTGATTGATAGAACTCAAAATTCATCCTTACTAAAATAGAATTCTAGATTTCCCCCTTCCACCCCAACCTGTCTCTCTCCCAATCTTCCCTGTCTCAGTTACTGGCACTACCCAGTTGCTAAAGCCAAGACCTGTCATTCTTGATTCTTCTTTTTCCCTCTCACACACAATCCATCAACTGGTCCTGTCAGTTTTACCTCCATCGTGTATTCTATATCCATCAGCTTCTCTTCATCTTTCTTGCCTCCAGTGTAGTCCATGCCATGTGGATGGATTGAGAAGAAAATGCTTCATAAAGAGATGACATTTAAAAGGACCCTTTTAAAAGGTGGAGCTTTTTGAAGTAACTCAGGTAATCCTGGTGAGAGGTGTGGTGGCCTCAGATACTAAAGGCAGCAGAGTGGTTGGAGCCTGTTAAATGGGTAGAATTCTACTTGTTCCTCTTCCTTTCCTTTTCCTTCTCTTCCTGAACAATTCAGTCCCCAGGCCATCATGAGGTCTGGAGCAAGGTATATGGAAAGGCAGTTTGGAGGAAGGAGTCAGAGATTGAGCACAGTGAGAATGGTGTCCCTGCAGATCCCCAGCATGGTGTGCAGAGTCAGATGCTGATATGTTTTGGTTGTGTCCCCACCCAAATCTCATTGTAGTTCCCATAATCCCCATGTGTCATGGGAGGGACCCGGTGAGAGGTAATTGAATCATAGGGGTGGTTACCCTCATGCTATTCTCATGATAGTGAATGCTCACAAGATCTGATGGTTTTATAAGGGGCTTCCTCCTTCGCTTGGCTCTCATTCTTCTCTCTCCTGCTGCCATGTGAAGAACGATGTGTTTGCTTCCCCTTCCAGCATGATTGTAAGTTTCCTGAGGCCTCCCCAGCCAACCTGAACTGTGAGTCAATTAAACCTCTTTCCTTTATAAATTGCCCCGTCTCGGGTATGTCTTTATTAGAAGTGTGAGAATGAACTAATACAGATGCCAAGCAGGTACGGGGGGTCAGAGTCTGAGCAGGGTGGTCAGACTGTCCACACATGGGAGTAGCTCAGCATGGTGTGGGGCCAGAGCTTGAACAGGGTAAAGAGTTTCTCCATTCCTGAGTGAGAATGGTGTCCATGGAGGGGCAGCCTGGTGTGGGGCGTTGGAGTCTAAGCAGGGTGAGGAAGGAGTCCTTAAAATATTTAATAAAATAAAGGGAAAAAGAATAGCTTCACACCTGTAATCCCAGCAGTTTGGGAGGCTGAGGCAGGTGGAACACTTGAGGTCAGGAGTTCGAGACCAGCCTGGCCAAAATGGTGAAACACGGTCTTTACTAAAAATACAAACCATTAGCTGGGCATGGTGGCAGGTGCCTTTAATGTCAGCTACTCGGGAGGCTGAGGCAGGAGAATCGCTTGAACCCATGAGGTGGAGTTTGCAGTGAGCTGAGATCGTGCCGTTGAACTCCAGCCTGGGCAATAAGAGTGAAACTCCATCTCAAAAAAAAAATAGCTTTAATATGTTAAAAATCATACAAATAGAGGAGAAAAACTTAAAAGGTCAAGAAAAACCATTACTTTGTGCTCATTTGAGGAATGTCATTTCTTCCACAAATCAGGCAGTAAAGACCCAGTTCTTTCATAGAACCTTGCCTTTTTCCTTTATTGCACTTTTTCCTTCTTGACTGTCATTAATTAAATATTCGTAGGTCTTTCTATTTAATGTCTGTCTCCCATACTGGACTGTAGGCTGAAAGAAGGCGGTGTTTTTTTTGCCTGTTTTGTCCTCAGTATTTAGTAGAATGCCTACTGTATAGGTGTTAGTCAATAAATACTGGTTGATTGAATAAATGCTGAGAGAGAGGAGAGAGAGAAGTTATCCTACAAGTTATTTAGAGAAACAACGGCACTTTTGCAGGTGGAGTACTGTGCCTAGGAGCCAATAGGGATGAGAATGGTCCCTTCCACCCATCTGTTTTGAATCAGGCCCTAAGACAAGGGAAGGTCTAGCTGTCTGTGGAACTATGGGGAACTGCAACCCCCCAGCAGAAGCCTTCACAATGCTGGCACCCAGGGCATGGAGAAACTGTCAGCCTGCCAGCAGGAGATCCAGCCTGAGAACTTGGCAGCCTTGCAGCCTCACCCGGAACTGACACACATCCAGAAGAGTTCACCACAGAAGTTGTCTTTGCCCTGCAGCTCCTGGAAGGGATCCAGGGTTACCACGCCATAGGGCTCCAGAGCCCAGATGTAAAAGGTACAATTTACCAACAGCATGTCTGCTGGAACTTCCCCCAAGAGTAAGTAAGCTCTCGCATAGGTGCATAGGTTCACCTCTCTTACCTCATCTTCAAACAGAAGATCTGGCCCTTAGCCTTTTCCTAAGTAATTGTGAGTTGAGAAGGAGGATATTTCAGGCAGAGAGAAAAGTTTAAGTAAAGGCATGCAACCATTATGCATATTTGGGTCCTATAAGTAGTCTGATATGACTGAAGCTCTGGGGAAGTGGTGGAACAAACCAAAATATGAGGTTAAAAGTCCAAAAGACCATCTCTTGAATGCTTTGCTAAGGAAACTGAACTTTACCCTGTAGGCAGTGGAGAGCCGGTGAAACAGCCAGTTTCGTGCTATGACATTTTCACTCTGGGTGCCGGGTGGAGAATGGTTTGGTGTGGGAGGCAAATCACACAGGAGGCTATTAAAATGTTCCAGACAAAGTATAATGAAGACTCAGACAAGGGTAAAGGTGGTGAGTACAAAGAGAAATGGTCAGTTAAGAGAGGCAGAACTTGTAGACTAGATGTGAGCGGAAACAAAGGAAGACAAATCTAGACTGATGGGGTTTTCATTGACATAAGCAATAGAGGCAATCAGTGAGATTTGTTTGGACATCTTGAGTTTGAGGAGCCCATAGATTACCCCAGCAGGATTGCCCAGTTAGTAACTGGATAAACAGGTCTGGAGCTCAGAAAAGAAGCCGAGGCTGGAGATGCAGATTTGGAAATCAGTAACATATAACTGAAGCCATGGTAGTAAGTGGGATCACCCACAGAGACTGTGTAGCATGAGGACCAAAAGCCAAGGAGAGAGCCTGAGAAATTCCTAATGCTTAAAGGATGGCCAGAAGAAGAGAGATCAGAGGAGACTGTGAAGAAGTGGTTTATTGAAGCTGGAGAAGGTAGCAGATGTTATTTCTCAAAGTCAAGAGAGGGCAGATTTTTGAGAAATGAAGAGTGGTCAATAGTGTTGAATGGCATTGAGAAGTCAAGTAGGATGAGGCCTGAAAAACAAAACTTATTTAACACAGTGATTAGGAGGCTATTGGGGATCTTTCCTAGGGTTGTTCCAGGGAAGCTGTGAAGGCAGAAGCTTGACACTGCTAAGATCCTACAACCGAGGATATTCCTTCATAAATGCGTGAAACCTTCAGAATTCCATGAGCAAATAAACCATTCTTTCTTTTTTTAATTAATTTTAATTTTTAAGTTCTCAGGTACATGTGCAGGATGTGCAGGTTTGTTACATAGGTAAATGTGTGCCATGGTGGTTTGCTGCACCTAAGAGCCTATCACCTAGGTATTAAGCCCAGCATCCATTAGCTATTTTTCCTAATGCTCTCCCTCCCCCCACCCAACCCTCTGACAGGCCCCAGTGTGTGTTGTTCCCCTCCCTGTGTCCATGTGTTCTCATTGTTCAGCTCCCACTTATAAACGAGAACATACAGTGTTTGGTTTTCCATTCCTGCATTAGTTTGCTGAGAATAATGGCTTCCAGCTCCATCCATGTCCCTGCAAAGGACATGATCTTGTTGCTTTTTTTGGCTGCATAGTATTCCATGGTGTATATTTACCACATTTTTTTTATCCAGTCTATCATTAATGGGCATTTGGGTTGATTTCATGTCTTTGCTATTGTGAATAGTGCTGCGATGAACATATGTGTGCGTGTGTCTTTATGATAGAATAATTTATATTCATTTGGGTATATACCCAATAATGGGATTGCTGGGTCACATGATAAACCTTTAAAAAAATACACTTTAAGGTTTGAAAATAAATACAGAAGTATGTTCCCAGTGCAAAAGGTCAAAATTTTCCCGGTAGCTTTAGGGATGGCCTAGAATCTTAGAAATCATGACTTGATATTTGGCTCTCGTTCGTGAGAGTGGTATGACCTGCTGGGAGTGCTTTCTGCGGATGGCTGTGCTTGCATACAAATGAACATGTGAGTATTTACCCACAATGTATGACTACAAAAAGGTCTTCAGCAGAGTTCAATTTGGAGCCCAGGAAGAAACACATTGATGAAGGCTGGAGAAACAGTGCTGAACGTCTGGTCAAAAGCACAGGTAAAACCACCATCAGTAAAAGGAATAATGAGGTCAGAAGCAGAAAGAGTCAGAAGTAAGTGGGCAAGAACAGTTAGAGTAAGAACTTCAGAACCAAAGCTATGAAACATTTAGGGGGTTAGAGACCTACTTTTGGTTGGTGCTAGGAATGGGGTATAGGCTGGCAGGCTCAAGGACTTCAAGGAACTGCACACTCCTGCCCAGTGAGGCTGGTAATGGCAACCTCTTCAGAGCTCCTGGCCTAGGTAAAGAACACTGTAATAATTGTTCAGCCTGGTAACTGAGGAAACATGATTAGGCATGGTAGAAAGAGTTGGACTTTTAGTCTTTCTGGAGTCCCACAGCTATACTAAGTAAATGCTGTCATTTTTTGAGAAGCCCTTACTTCAGAACCAAGGCCAAAACATGCTTACAATGGGACCTCATTATTCTGTTAGTGTGATTAGTTAAATTGTGTCCCCCTAAAAAACATATTGAAGCCCTAACCGCCAGTACCTCAGAATGTGACCTTATTTGGAAATATGTTTGTTGCAGATATAATCATATTAAAATGAGGTCATAACAGGGTAGGGCAGGCCCATAATCCAACAAGACTGATTTCCTTATAAGAGGAGAAGAGACAAAGTGAGACACACAGGGAAAATGCCATGGCAGAGGCTGAGATTTAGGTGATGCAGCTCAAGCCAAGAAATGCCAAGAATTGATGGCCACAACGAGAAGTTGCAACGAAACAAGGAAATATTCTACCCAGAGTCACAAAGGGAGCGTGGCCCTGCTGATGATACCTTGCTTTTAGATATCTAGTGTCCAGAATTGTGAGAGAATACATTTCTGTTGTTTTAAGTCAATCAGTTTGTGGTAATTTGTTTTGGCACCCCTAAACCTCTATTTGTTTTGGAAACGAATAGAGTTAGCAAGTATAAAAGAGTGTCATTGCTCTAGGGACAAGCTTCCAGTTAATAGAATAAATCCCCACAAAGAGGGGTTATTGCAAAGATTCCATTCAAATGGAAACATCTGGCTACCTGATAGAAGAATTGACAAGCTAAGTGATACAAGGCTTAGTGACATTCCAAGGATTTGAGATGATCTTTGTTCTTGGAGAGATTTAAGCTACCTGGGTTCATAATTTTTAAAGTTTGAACTGGAAATAAAAATTTATGTCTTTGTTTTGAGTGTGTTTTTCTTATTACAAATCAAATCCAGATTTTTAGTCTAGGTTGTATCCTTATAGGGATAATAAATAGCAACAACCACAAGATAATTAAAGGGGAAATAAATTTTTAGGGGGTACATGGCCTTTTTATTGCCTTTTTATCTGCCCTTCTCTTTTAATTAATAGACTTTATTTTTAGAGTAGTTAGGTTTACAGAAAAAATGCGCAGAAAGTACAGAGAGTTCCCTTATATTCCCTTTCCCTACCCTTCCACCTTCTGACCAGGCACACAGTTTCCCCTTTTATTTACATCTTGTATTAGTGTGGTAAATTTGTTACAATTGATGAACCAATATTAATACGTTATTATTAACCAGAGTCCATAGTTCACTTTATGGTTCACTCTTTGTGTTGTGCAGTTCTACTGGTTATGACATATGCATAATGGCATGTACAGTATCATATGGAATAGCTTCACTGCCCTAAATGTCATGACATATGCATAACGCACAATGTCATGTACAGTATCACAAATATGACATATGCATAATGCTAATATATGCATATCATACCTATGACATATGCGTAATGCATAATGTCATGTACAGTATTATACATATGACATATGCATAATGTCAGGTACAGTGTCATATGGAATAGCTTCACTGCCCTAAATTTCCCCTGTACTTCACCTGCTCACTCTTCCTTCCCTGTCCCAGGACCCCTGGCAACTACTGACCTTTTACTTTCTCCACAGTTTTGCCTTTTCCAGAATGTCATGAAGTTGGAATCATACAGTATATAGCCTTTTCAGACTGGCTTCTTTCGCTTAGCACTATGCATTTAAGGTTCCTCCATGTCTTTTGTGGCTTGATAATTCATTTCTTTCTATCATTTAATAATATTTGATTGTATCAATGCACCACAGTTTGTTTATCCATTTACCTATTGAAGGATATTTTGGTTGCTTCCAAGTTTTGGCAATTATGAATAAAGCTTCTGTAAATATTCGTGTCTAGGTTTTTGTGTGGATATAGTTTTTCAACTAATTGGGGTAAATACCAAAAAGTGTGATTGCTGGATTGTGTGGTAATAATGTGTTTAGCTTTGTAAAAAAAATGCCAAACTGTCTTCTGAAGTGGCTGTACCATTTTTCATTCCCACCGGCAATGAATGAGGGTCCCTGTTGCTCCACATTCCAATCAGCATTTGGTGTTATCAATGTTTTGGGTTTTAGCCATTCTAACAGATGTGCAGTGATGTTTCATTGTTGTTTTAGGAAATAAACTTTTCAGTAATAAACAGCTTAAACTTAAAGCTAAAAGACTGACACCCTGAAGATTCTAAAGGATATCTCTACAAACCAAGACATTCCTTCATAAATATGTAAAGCCTTCAGGATTTCATGGGTAAATAAACTTTTGCTTCAAAAATAATCTTTCAGTTTGAAAATAAATACACAACTATGTTCCAGTGGGAAAATGGTGGTTCCTGGATTGTTGCAGAGCAAGTGAGCATTTCAGAGGCAAAGTGATTACTGTGATACATCTTTGCTAAGTCTGGGACTGGCACTTTATCTTTGTCCACCCTCTCCATAAACCTAAACCCTCTCACAACTCTAAGATGGAATTTCCTTGTCTCCTCTTTCCCTGTCCCTGCTCATAATTTAAAATCTCTGTCTTCATCCATCTGTTTCCATCTTCCCTAGGGTCTAGCTAATCCTTTTCCTCACTCTGTGATCACCAACTCCCATTTCACCTTCTTCCCCTTAGATGAACCTTGAAAACATTATGCTAATAGAAAGAAGCCAGGTACAAAATTCCTTACATTATGTAATGCCATGTGTGTGAAATATCTAGTATAGGTCAATTCATAGAAATAGAAAGTAGATTAGAGGTTACCAGGAGGTGAGATGAGAGGGAAATTAGGAGTTATTGCTTATTGGTTACTGAGTTTCTGTTTGAGATGACCTAAGGTATTTTTGTGTTTGTTGAATTTATTGAATAGTAGTGGTTTTATGTTTCCACTTCTAACTTTTAAAAAATCAAGTAGGTGGAACATTTTTTAATTTTTTAAAAATTACATTGCTTTTTTCTTATGTGTGGTCTTTATTTCCTCCTATAATATGTGGCCTTCTACCATGATCTGCAGAGCCTTGGAGCCTGATTTTTTCCTTTGGAGGTGGTCAGAAAGGAACATGTATAAAGAACAAAGCTCGTGCCTGGTCTCTATGTCCTCTGCCAAGAACTAACTGAAAGTGCTTTCTGGAAATCTACAGAGGTCTCCATCCTTGACTACATCCCTGATATCTGAGGACTGATCTGAGGGAGCCTCCTGGTAAGCTAAAGAAGCCAGTGGATTAGGCCCACTTTCCAGTTTGCAAGGCCTAGTAGACACCAACAGTCCTGTCTGTCTTGGGATTCTGCATGCTGTTTGCTGTAACTGGAACATCTCTCTCTGTCAGTGTCCCCAGAGGGGATATTGTATCTCCTCAGCGAAGGCCGATAACTTGTTCCCTGGTGTCAAACTTTGAATCTTTGGAAATACTCCCTGTATTGGTACATGAGACTGAAGAGTGTTTTGAAAGTCCTGTTCACGTGAGTTCCTATGGGGCCAAAGAAAGGCTTGTCCTTGGTTAGTAACAGCTAAGGGCCGAAGTGTTTAGGTTTCTCTTTGTGGATGTAGATTTTGTTCTTAATACTGTTCAGTTGGAAATTAGATGCAATTTCTAAGGGCCCTTCCAGTACTGACATCCTATGCTGTACTGAATGTGAGCATATCTGCTGCCCACCCTTACTCACACACCAAACACTCAAAGTGTGGTCTACAACCAGCACTTCAACTTCCCTATCATTCACCAGCACTTCATACCTTGCAATCTGGGTCTTTCTGCTTTTTGCCTGGCTTTGCTAGCCACCCACACCTCCCCAACACTTCCTACAATGCCTTACCACCCAAGATAGTTCAGTTCAGTTTCACTAATTACCTCTGATGTTCTTTCTCAGTCTTCATCTTTCTTGAGTTCCCTATAGCAGTTGATGTTATTGACCATTCTTCCCCACCTACTTGAAACTCTCTTCCTTTGAAAACCTCATGACAGGCCGGGCGCGGTGGCTCACGCTTGTAATCCTAGCACTTTGGGAGGCCGAGGCGGGCGGATCACAAGGTCAGGAGATCGAGACCATGGTGAAACCCCATCTCTACTAAAAATACAAAAAATTAGCCGGGCGTGGTGGCGGGCGCCTGTAGTCCCAGCTACTCGGAGAGGCTGAGGCAGGAGAATGGCGTGAACCCGGGAGGCGGAGCTTGCAGTGAGCCGAGATTGCGCCACTGCACTCCAGCCTGGGCGACAGAGCGAGACTCTGTCTCAAAAAAAAAAGAAAACCTCATGACATTGGCCTATTTTTTCTCTCTTTATACTTTCAAATTCTGAAATCTCACCTGTCCGAGGGCTTCTGTTATTGCTTCTATGCTCAATGTATCTGTAGTCTAATTCTCTGTTGTATGTTCTGGATCCTCATATCTTACTTTCTGATATGTATCTCCATTTAGATATCCTAAAGGTGCTTTGAACTCAGACTTCAAACAGAACTCTCCATCTCCCTTCTATGCCGACTCCTAACTTTTCTTTTCTTGTATTCCCTGTTGTGATGAACAGTCCATTTTCCTTCCAGCCACTTAGATTAAAAAACTCAGGATCATCTGACTCATTCTCCACTCCACAATCAATAGTGAATTTCAGTAGATTCCGTCTCTCCAATGCGTCTTGTATTTGTCTCTTTCTCTTCACCCTCACTCTCACTGCTTGATTCCGGCCTGTGTTATCATTTGGCTATTACAACAGCCTCACTGTGTCTCTCTGCTCCCTCTACTGTAAACTACATATTTTTGCTATATAATAGTTTTCAGATCTCATTCCTCCTCTGCTCAAAAGTTGTAACACTGTTGCTACAGTAGATTTCAAAGTACATAACTACTTTGCACAAAACCCTTTAGTTATTCCTTCTTGCCCAGAAAATCAAACAAAAACTTTTTGCTCTGACATTCAAACCCTTCCCCAAGTGACTCCATCCTTCCATTACAGCCTTGCCTCCCACTGCTCCTCAACTTGAATCTTAATCTCTCCAGTCAAACAAGACAACTCATTCTGTTTATTTCAATCTCTATACCTTTGTTCTTGCTTTTATGTCTATCTAAAATGCCCTTCTTACAACTCATCTGCCCTAGCAAAATTCTTTACATGCTTCAAAGCCCATTTTCATCATATACTCCTCTATGGAGTTGCTCCTTGATTCCTTAACCAGATATGTCTTTTGCCCCTTTGTATTCCCTGGAGCTTTCTTGTATAGAATCTATTATATTTATTGCTGAGATCACTAGTTGTTGCACAATATCAGATCTCCCCTTATTCCTTAATAATAAAACTTCAATTTTAAGAGAGGGATGTGGCCACCTTGAATAAAGACTACATTTCACAGCTTTCCTTGCAGGTACATTTGGCCCTGTGATTAAGTTCTGACAAATGGGCTGTAAGTAAAACTGGTGTACACAACTTTTGGGAAGTGTCCTTAAAGATAGAAGGGCATGCCATTCTTCTTTCCTTCCTCATTCCTGCTGACCAGAATAGAAAAAAAAATTGTTGGAGCTCTACATGTCATCTTGGACCACAAGATGACATGGAGAATGAAAGCTATATGTGGCAGAGTAACAAAAGAGAAGGAACTTGGTCTCCAGCTCTCAGGGTTTTGGTTACTATCTCTTTGTTGCTGACTTTTCATTCTGTAGAACTAGTTCAGACCTCTGACTGAGCTCCAGTCTTTTTTTCCCTGCTCCCTGGACTGTGTCTTTATCCACAGCCCCTGTCACTGTGAAACACCATGCCCCAGTCCTGGACTGATGGCCTTGGAAATTATTGAACATGAAAGAGATGAAAACTTTTGTTATTTGTGGATTTTCTATTGCTCATAACTGAGCTTAATCCCAAATAATGCAGTATAGTTCAGCCTTTTCTGTCTTGTCTTATAGATCAGGTCTTGCCTTAATCCTTGTTTGACTTTTAAGGATGTGGTTTTCAGTGTGTGATATAAAGAAAGATGAGCCTAAGGTGTTCTCTCACTAGCCTGTCAGAAAGCAGTTCTACTTGGTGGACCCTTCTGAACTGAGATTGCCAATCAATATGTACTTCCTTGGTATGACTTTCAGCTTCCAAACCAAAGGCCATTCTGAGGTCAAAGAAGAGCAGTACTTCTGATCATAGCTGGGGAATATGTTAGAGGTGGTCATTTTATTTCCCTCATTCACATTCATGTATTAATCCCAGGGAGAAACACTAGAGTGTAGTGACTAAAGATATGGATTTGAAGACCTATTACTTTAGTCCAAATCCCAGTTCAATCACCTCCTAGTTATGTGACCTTAGGCGAGCTATTTAACCTCTCTCTGTTTTAATTTCCTTGCCTTTCAAGAAGTGATAGTAATACTACATACCTCATAGGATTTAACCTCATAGGAAGGTTAAATAAATTAATACACACAAACACATAGAACAATGCCTGGCACAGACAAGTGCTTGTTATTAGTAAATATTATAATTATTAATTTGATTACCAACTGGAGATACAATGGCAAATAAAATAGACATTTCACCTATCCTCATGGATCTTAAAGTCCTGTACAGAGGACATGAAACCATATTTAAACAATTTTAAGTTTAGAATTGTGATTAGTGCTACAAAGGGGATTAGGAGACTGGATAAAAGGGAAATCTAGTTCAGTGAATCAGGCAAGACATTTACGCAGCAGTGACATTTAAGCAGTGGTATGGAGATTGAGTAAATTAGCCTGGGGAAGAGTGCTAAAACAACAAGGAGGAGGGTGAGAGAACCCAGGTGCTTCAGTGGTCTCTGCTAGGGCTGAGGTGTTCAGCTTGCTGCACAACATTCCTAGCGGGAATTGAGGCTGCCTACGGGGAAGGACTGGATGTGCCCTACAATTGATAGACGAGGGCCTTGGGGGCCATGGAAAAGAGAATACCAGGGGCTTGGCCTTTGAAAATAAATCCTCTAATCCCTGGGAAATTGCAGGGCAGTGTGGCACAGGCCAAGGGGAAGGTGACTGCTGGGGGCTACATTTTGTCAAGGCAGGTGAAGGCATCCATGAGGATATTCTGCAAGAAAAAGTCAAGGCAGGGATCACACAAAATTGGCCAGATCGCCTTTGCAGTTGAATTTTAAAAGAAAGTCTTTGAATATTTAAGAAATCATATTTCCTGTACATATGTGAAGGGTTGAGCTGAGAGACCTCAAATGCTCAAATTATTCCTGGCATGCACAACCTTAAATTAGAGGGGCTAAATAAAGCTGTGGTCTGCCTTTTCTGAAAGTTTGCCAACCACTGATATAGATCATGCGGGACATGGGGCCTCATCTGGGCTGATCTTAGGATAGATGTTGGAACTTGTTTTCTTGCTGCAATCTCTGACATCAGCCCTAGTTTTTAGTCATGTATCTCTTTCTTCAAGACATAAAGTACTGGGGGCCCTCGGGGAGTGTGGGTTTAGTCCTTGGCCAACTAAAGAGTTCCTTGTCTAGAGAATGAATGATTGATTTCTGTTGTTAAACAGCCTGTACCAGATTGTTCTTTTCATCTGCATAGACCTATCATCTACACGGGTTTTAGAGGTGCCCTTTGACTGTTGAACCAACATCTGAAATGTTCTTTTAATTTGGCATCAGTAAACACTTCAGACCTCCCAGATGGTTCAAAGCCATGCTCCACATCACCTTGTTTGGAAATGTCACCATCTGGTGGATTCCACTGTATCTGCTCTCAAAGACCTAGCTGTGTTTTGCCAATTGAGGGCATCCATGACTTGCAGAATATTGTAGCCACATACTGACTTTGGGATTGGGGTTTGAGGAAGCCAGGGCTGGAGGGCAAATAAGAGACAATGTACTGTGCTTCATGATTCAAAGTAGAAATCTTGGTACACAGTCAGTTGGATATATACTGTTTGGTTGGCTTTTCTCAGCAGTGCATTGTGCCCCCCCAACACCCCTTCTCCTACAAAGTTTCATTGTACCTCTGTGAACCTGGATTGCCTGTACAGGGACCACAGACAATTTTCAAGCTGTGAAAAGGAACTAATAAATTGCTATCACTTCCTTCACAGCTTTTTGAAATTCAATCCCTGGAATCTGACAGGAGGCAAGACTGACTTCCTTCAAATATAGGCCCTCCCTGGCATGGTCAATCCCAGGAGCCACAAGTCAAATGGCTCCATGGGCAGCCCAGCCCAGACACATGCAGTGAATCCACACTGCTCTTGCTCTTTAGCTAAAGTAGCAGTGAAGTATCTTAAATATTGCCATTAATTAGTAGCAGTGTTGGGAGCAAAAACACAGACATGTTCAGACTTAAAAAAGAGTATCTGTTCAAGTAAAAAAAAATGCCAGGGCTTTAGAATTAAACAGATTAAGATTTGAATCCCAGTTTTTCCAAATACTGGCTGTGTGGATGAGATACAGACACACACCACTTAAGCCCTGCTCCTGACTTTTAGTTTCCTTGTCTGCAGGATCAGATAATCATAGTACCTACTTTATGCAGTTGCAATAAAAATTAAATGAGAAAGTAATCTTGCTGTAAATAACTCTCACTTGGTAATTTTAAAGTAGAACATTTTTATTTATTTGGGGCTTTATTGCAGTCCTGACAGTAAAAGAGTTCAAGTCTCTTGCTGTCTGAGCCCAAAGTCTTTACTCAGATGTAATTAATATTTAGAATGATGTTCTCCCCTCAAAAAAGCATTTATTTAGTATGCAACAAAAGAGGTATTTAAAGATCCAAAGGATTATGTTTGAATTATGGATCTAGTTCAGATCTACTTATCTCATTTGTTTAGAGTGGTCTTTCTCAATTTTCATTATTTTCTTGGGAGCAGGATTGTTTTTTTCAAATAAAGTCTCACTTGGAACCCCAATATAGTAAATAAATAACAGATGCAGAGGTTGAAGCTGGGACTGGAGCTGGAGGAAGAGGAGCAAGATTCTACTTGGTTCCCACTAGAATGTAAGCTCTCAGACAGTAGGTATATTGTCTGTTTTGTTCACTGCTGCATCCCCAGTGTCTATAACAATGCCCTGATTAACAGGATTCAACAGATAATTTTGATCAAATGATGGATAAGCAGCATATAAGAAAGGCTGTCTGCTGAGCCTAATACCTAGGTGGTGGATTTATTTGTGTGGCAAACCACCACGGTGCGTGTTTGCCTATGTAACAAACCTGCACATCTTGCACATGTACCCTGGAACTTAATAAAATAAAATAAAATAAAATAAAATAAAATAAAATAAAAAGAAAGGCTGGCACATAATAAGCACCTAAGAAAATCTTAGTGCCTCTTACCTATCTAAAAACCCCACAGAAAGTTGAGCGACATATGGTGTTGCTGTGAGAATAAAAACTTCAGCCTGGGAAAAGGGTTATGCCTTCTCTGATCACCCACCTACCTTGTCATTTATCTTGCGTCCTAAAATCCTTCCTAAGAAGGTCAGGTATGTAATGAGGGATTGGCTGTGCAGGGAGCAGGGACACCAGGCAGAGTGACTGGTTTCATAGCTCCTCTCCCACCTTCTCAAACAGCTCCGGGCAAATTAGACAACTTGCAAAAATCAGACTGAGCACCTGGTACAAAACAAATATGTGCCACGATTGAGCAAACACTCTCTTCAATAATAGTGTGTCAGCAAGAACAGAAGCAACATATTTAGCTCTGTGGCCAGAAAGTCAAATTTGAGACTTGGATAATTAAAGCTAACAGGCAGCTTGATGGAAAAGAACAAATACAAACTTTGGAGTCTACAGGACCCAAATTCCAGGTTTGCCAGTTATTGATTGAGTGACCTGTTGGGTAAGACCTCCCTAAGCTTCAGTTTTTCCACCTGCAAAAAAATCATTATTCATTATCGGATAAAAATAGTACCCCTATCATTGGTTTGTGTGGAAATTAAATGAACTGATTACTTGACTGATTAGTAAAATGCCTAGCACATAGAGAACACTCTACAAAAACTCATCTTCTCTCTCTTTCTCTGGAAGTCCCAGACAATCATTTAAAGATAAACTGTTCTATATAGAAGTCCCAAAGCAAAGATCAAAGATAAATACACAGAAATTAAGAGACTTCAGTTCAGGGGCAAATGTTGGGATCTAATACAGACATATTTCAAGTGATGAAATTCTGGTGCACACACAGGAGAAGACGGGGGGAAACCAGGATTCCTGAGTTCCCTGAGAGATGCTAAAAAGTGAGAGTCAATATAATTTAGTGGTCAACAGCGGGGCTCTTGAGTCATGCATATGTGACCCAAGTTAGAATCCCAGCACTGCCATTTGCCAATACTTAATTTTTTCTGGACCTCCATTTCCTCATTTGTAAAATGAGGATGATATTATGAATTCCTACATCAGGAAGCTGTTGTGAAGACTAAGTGTAATAACATATTCAAAACTTCTGATATGGTAGGAGTTCAATATGTAGTAGTTATGAGTATTGGCATTCCTGGGGTGCTCATGAATGGAAAGAAATAGTGGATTAAAAAGAGTGGCAGGCTGGGCATGGTGGCTCACGCCTGTAATCCTAGCACTTTGGGAGGCCGAGGCGGGCAGGTCACTCGAGGTCAGGAGTTCCAAATCAGCCTGGCCAACGTGGTGAAACCTCGTCTCTACTAAAAATACAAAAAATATTTAGCCAGGCATGGTGGCAGGCACTTGTAATCCCAGCTACTCAGGAGGCTGAGGCAGGAGAATCACTTGAACCCGGGAGGTGGAGGCTGAAGTGAGCCGAGATTGTGCCATTGCTCTCCAGCCTGGGTGACAGAGTGAGACTCTGTCTCAAAATAAATAAATAAAATAGTTGCAGTTTCTCCAACTCTGAACAGGGGCAGAGATTCACTTCTAGCCAGGTGGTTCCATATGGACCTCGGAAGTCAGTCCTATGTAGATTTCATCCTTGAAGAGGGAAATAGAATGGATGATCATGGGAGGACTCATGACCTAGCAACATGCCACTTTCATTTTCTTCAGTTATATTGACAACTACCTGTGAGGTAAGCAACCAGGGTATTTTAGGGTGAATTCCCTACTAGCAGACCCTGAGATGAAGAGTCACATGCACATGGTTTATTAAGCAATTGCTCCTGGAAGAACTGAGTAAGGGAGTAGGGAAAGTAGGATACAAAACGGAAGAAGCAAAGAAAGGGTGTAAATTCAAACTAAGTCCTAGCCTTAACCTTATCTTTCAGGGGAGTTCTGGCATGTAAAATTACACATCACAGCTGGACTTTAATACTCCTGCACCTCTCAGTAATTGGCTGAAGGCTGCCCTGCAAGGATGTAAACTCCAGGGTTCTTCTGGTTTCCTGGGCTTTTGAGAAAACTGGCTCCAAACACTCAAGGGCAGTCCTTTTAAAATATTTGCAAGTGTTGACCATTAAAAATGAAACACATAAGAAGACAGTTTGGCAGTTTCTTACAAAACTAAATATATTCTCACCATGTGATCCAGCAATTATGCCTTTGTTTTTTTTTTGTTTTATTTTTTATTTTTTTTGAGACAAGGACTCACTCTGTCACTCAGGATGGAGGGCAGTGGCGCAGTCAGGGCTCATTGCATCCTCAAACTCCTGAGTTCAAGTGATCCCCCCACCTCAGCCTCCCAAGTAGCTAGGACCACAGGCATGCACTACCATGACCAGCTAATTTTTAATTTTCATAGAGATGGAGTCTCACTATGTTGTCCATTTTGATCTCAAACTCCTAGGCTCAAGTAATCCTCTTGCATCAGCCTCCCAAAGTGTTAGGATTACAGGTATGAACCACATGCCCAGCCACTCTTTGGTATTTACCCACCCAAAGAAGTTAAAAATGTATGTCCACACAAAACCCTACACGGGAATGTTTACAGCAGCTTTATGCATAATTGTCAAAACCTGGAAGCAAGGAAAATGTCCTTCAATAGATAAATGGATATATAAATGGTGTTACATTTAGATAATGGAATATTATGTGGCACTAAAAAGAAATGAGCTATCAAGCCATGAAAATACATGAAAGAACTTTAAATGCACATTACTAAGTGAAATAAGCCAATCTGAAATTTCTACATACTGTATGCTTCCAATTTTATGACATTCTGGAAAAGGCAAAACTATGGAGACAGTAAAAACATCATTGGTTGCCAGGTGTTGGTGAGGGATGAATAGGTGAAGCACAGAGGATTTTGAATGATACTATAAAAATGGATACATGTCATTATCCATTTGTCCAAACCCATAAAACCATGAACCCTGGTGTAAACTATGGATTTGGGGTAATTATAATGCAGGTTTATTACTTACAATAAATGTACCACTCAGATGTACATTTGAGATGTTGATAATGGGGGATGTTGATAATGAGGGAAGCTATGTGTGTGGAGGGTACAACAGCAGTCCCCAACCTTTTTGGCATCAGGGACTGGTCCCTAGGCCACACACAGCTGAGGGACTCTGGGCCTGGCCCAGCAAACCACTTTTTCCTCCTAGGTCTCTGGGCCTGTGATGGGAGGGGCTGCCATGAAGACCTTTGACATGACTTAGAGACATTTTCCCCATTGTCTTGGGGAATTAACATTTGGCTCCTCATTACTTATGCAAATTTTTGCAGCTGGCTTGAATTTCTCCTCAGAAAATGGGATTTTCTTTTCTATCACATTGTCAGGCTGCAAATTTTTCAAACTTTTGTGCTCTGTTTTTCAAACTTTTGTGCTCCCTTTTAAAACTGAACACTTTTAACAGCACCCAAGTCATTTATTGAATGCTTTGATGCTTAGAAATTTCTTCTGCTAGATGCCCTAAATAATCTCCCTCATGTTCAAGGTTCCACAAATCTCTAGGGCAGGGGCAAAAATGCCACCAACCTTTTTGCTAAAACAAAACAAGAGTCACCTTTGTTCCAGTTCCCAACAAGTTCCTCATTTCCATCTAAGACCACCTCAGCCTGGACTTTATTGTCCATATCGCTATCATCATTTTGGGCAAAGCCATTCAACAAATCTCTAGGAAGTTCCAAACATTCCCACATTTTCCTGTCTTGTTCTGAGCTCTCCAAACTGTTCCAACCTCTGCCTGTTACCCAGTTCCAAAGTTGCTTCCACATTTTCAGGTATCTTTTCAGCAACGCCCCACTATACTAGCACCAATTTACTGTATTAGTCCATTTTCATGCTGCTAGTAAAGACATACCCAAGAGTGGGCAATTTACAAAACAAAGCGATATAGTTGGACTTACAGTTTCACATGGCTGGGGAAGCCTCACAATCATGGTGGAAGGCAAGGGGGAGAAAGTCACGTCTTATGTGGATGGCAGCAGGCAAAGAGAGAATGAGGAACATGCAAAAGCAGAAACCCCTGGTAAAACCCTCAGATCTCATGAGACTTATTCACTACCACAAGAACAGTATGAGGGAACCAACCCCATGATTCAATTATCTCCCACCAGGTCCCTCCCACAACACATGGGAATTATGGGAGTACAATTCAAGATGAGATTTGGGTGGGAACACAGAGCCAAACCATATCAGACTTACCTAACAATTTTTGACTGTAGAAAATTCAGGAAGATTCTCCTCATATTAGTTTTTATTAATTTTTGCATGACATAAGTTTTATGGTATTAGTGTTTATTACATTTTACATACAATGTGAGGTAAGGTTCAAAGTTAATTTGTTTTCTATATGGATAGTCAGTTATTTCAGCACTATTTCTTGAAAAGATTATCCTTTCCCCAGTGAATTCTTTTGGTACCTTGTCAAAAAAATCAATTGACCACATTTGTAAGGGTTTATTTTGGAATTATCCATTCTGTTCCCTTAATCTATGTCTACCCATAGATGAATACTGTACTATACTGTCTTGACTACTGTATCTTTATAGTAAATTTTGAAATCAGGTAATGTAAGTTCCGCAAATTTGTTCTTCTTTTTCAAAATTATTTTGCCTATTCTAGATCCTTTGCATTTCCATAAAAATGTAAGGATCAACTTGTCAATTTTTAGGAAAGTTCTGCTGGGATTTCATTGATCCCATGGATCCATAGATCCATTTGTGGAGAATTGCCATCTGGCAATACTGAGTCTTCCAAGCCATGAACATAGAATGTCTATCCATTTATTGAGATCTGATTTCAACTTATTTTGTGCTATCCTGTAGTTTTAACTGTAGAAATAATGTACTTCATTTGTTAAATTTATTCCTAAATTAGCCAGGCATGGTGGCTCACACCTGTAATCCCAGCACTTTGGGAGGCCAAGGCAGGCAGATCACTTGAGGTCAGGAGTTCGAGACCAGCCTGACCAACTTGGCAAAACCCTGTCTCTACTAAAAATACAAAAATTAGCTGGTCATGGTGGTGCATGCCTGTAATCCCAGCTGCTCTGGAGGCTGAGGTAGGAGAATTGCTTGAATCCAGGAGGCAGAGGTTGCAGTGAGCCAAGATCATGCCACTGCCCTCCAACCTGGGCAATAGAGCAAGACTCTGTCTTAAAAATATATATATATATTTCCAAGTTTTGATGCATTTTTTTTTCTTGAGACAGGGTCTTTCTCTGTCATCCAGGCTGGAGTGCAATGGTGCTGTCATAGCTACTGCAACGTCAACCTCCTGAGCTCAAGTGATCCTTCCACCTTAACCTCCCAAATAGCTAGGACTACAGGTGTGCACAACCATGCCCAGCTCATTTTTTATTTTTTGTAGAGACAGAGTCTTGCTACATTTCCCAGGCTGGTCTGGGTCTTGAACTCCTGGCCTCAAGCAATCCTCTTGCCTCAGCTTCCCAAAGCTCTGGGGTTACAGGCATGAGACTCCATGCTCCAATGCTATTTTTAATGAAATTTTTTTTAATTTCATTTTCAGATTTTTCACTGTTAGTATATAGAAAACAAATTTATTTTTGTATAATGTTCTTGTATCCTATAAATTTGATAAATTTATTAGCTCTAGTACTTTTATTGTTAATTCCTAAGGATTTTCTAATACATAATTATGTCATCTATGCACAAAGACAATTGTATTTCTTTCTTTCCTGTCTAGATTCCTTTAATTCCTTTCATTTATTATTTATATTTTCTTTTTGCCTTATAGTGCTGGCTAGAACCCGAAGTACAATGTAGAATAGAAATGGTGAGAGTAGACATTCTTTCCTTCTTCCTGACTTTAGGGAGGAAAGAATTCACTATTTCACAATTAAGACTGTTATTAGTTGTATGTATTTCATAAATGCCTCTTATCAGGTTGAGAAACCACCTTTCCTTTCTATTCCTAGTATTTTTAAGTTTTAATCATGAATGAGCATTGGATTTTTCTGCATCTATTAGGATAATCATGTGGTTTACTAGTCTTTTATCCTATTTTTATGGCATATAAATTTTATATTGCTGCTGTAACAACTAACTACAAACGTGTAGCTTGAAACAGCACAAATTTATTGTTTTACAGTTCTGTATATTAGAAGCTCAACATAGGTTTCACTGGACTAAAATTAAGATGTTAGCAAAGCTGGATTCCTTTCTCAAGGCTCTATGGGAGAATCTATTTCCTTGCCTTTTATGCCTTCCAGAGGCTGCCTGCATTTCCTGGTCCATGTTCTTCACCCTCCATCTTTCAAAGCCAACAAAGGTAGGTCCAATCCGTCTGACATGGCATCATTCTGACTCCTTTCTCTTTTGTCTCCCTCTTCCATTTTTAAGGATGCTTGTGATTACATTGGGCCTTACTTGGTAGTCCAGCAAAATCTCTTGATTTTATGGTCATCTGAGTAGCAATCTTAATTACATCTGCAACCTCAATTTCCCTTTGACATGTGATGTAAAAAATTCACAGGTTTTGGAAATAAAAATATGAATTTTGGGGGGGAACCATTATTCTGCCAACCACAGCATGCCATCTGACCCCCTGAAAGGTAAATGCTTATCTTATATGTAAAATACATTCACCCCATCTCAAAGTCTTCAAATGTCTCATCCCATTGCACTATTAACTCAGAGTTAAAGAACATCTAAATCTTATCAGCTCAAAAGTCCCAAACTCATCACCTTAACAATCTACATCAAGTATAGATGAGGTTCTGGGTATAATCCATCCTAGGACACAATTCTTCTTCAATCTATGGACCTGTGAAACACTGGCTCCCAAAATATTATGACGGTATGGAATAACTGTCATATACATTCCTGTTCAAAAAGGGAAAAAATTAAGTTAAAAAAGGAGTCACTGGTCTCAAGCATTTTCAAAATCAATGAAGGCAAACGTGATTTGCTTTAAAGACCTGCAAATAATCCTCTGTAGCCAGTGGCTTCACTCAGTGGGCAAGCAGTTCTGGATTCACGCATCCACGCTCTGAGTCATCTTTTCTTTTTCATGAAGTGCAGCACGTTTGCAGGTGGTTACTTTCATTAGCCTGTTTCTTGCATGTAGAATTTTGGGGCTCTGACAGCCCTTTTGTTCATTTCATACTCTGTCCTTTTCAGTACAAGCTGGCAGCGTTTTTGCTTGTATAAAATTCTCAAAAACCTTGTGTGTCTCCTATGTTTGTCATGGGGATTTACTCCACTAAGCAAGAGGCTCCTTCACAGATCTTTTCTAATTTATCTTATCTCTATTTTTGGCTTTTGCAGAAATGGCTGAGGGTGTCTATGAGTCACACTCTAATTTCCTCAAAGAGCCTTCATTGTGGTGGAACACACTGATCTGTTGATCTTTTTGTGGTATGAGCAAAAATTTGTCCAGCCACAGCCTAAGCTTTTGTTCTAGAACACACTTTCCTATAAGTAAATCTCTTAATTGTATTATCTTTTGCAATTTGGATAGGCTGGGAATTTCCCAAATCACCAAGTCCTGGTTCTATTGTAACAATTTCCCCCTCAGTTTATCTTTTTCCTCTCATATTTTGTTATAAGGAGCAAGAAGACAGGCTGTACCTTCGACACTGGGTTTGGAAACCTCAGCACAATGTCCAAAT
This sequence comes from Nomascus leucogenys, assembly GCF_006542625.1. Lineage (NCBI taxonomy): Eukaryota > Metazoa > Chordata > Mammalia > Primates > Hylobatidae > Nomascus > Nomascus leucogenys. The sequence goes on along the minus strand of NC_044406.1, from coordinate 117,888,958 downwards.
TCGCAGAATTCTGCTGAGTTTTCTTCCACCGTATAACAAGACCCTGTTTCTCCCAGTTTCCAGGAACATTTTCCTCATTTCATTTTGAGTCCTCACTAGTGTCACCTTAAACATCCATATTTCTTTTCTTTTTCATTTTTAAAACTTTTATTTTAAGTTCACAGGTACACGTATAGGTTTGTTTTATAGGTAAACTTGTGTCATGGGGGTTTGTTGTACAGATTGTTTCATTACCCGGGTACTAAGCCTAGTACCCATTAGTTATTTTTCCTGACCCTCTCCCTCCTCCCACCCTCCACCCTCCAATAGCCCCCAGTGTGTATTAGTCCCCTCCATGTGCCCATGAAATATCTATATTTCTAATAAAAGTGTATTTACAATGATTTATGTAGTCACTAAGGTGATATATGTTTTCTTTACCACAATCCTCACTTTTTTCTGAACCTTCATCAGCAGAATCTTTGATGTCATATTTCTATTAACAGTATGGTCAAGGGAATCTAAGTTTTTAAAATCAAGCTTTTCAAATTCTTTCAGTCCCTGCCCACTGTTCAATTCCAAAGCCGCTTTGGATTTGTATCCAAAAATACATTTTAAGGTATTTGTTACGACAGCATCCCACTTCTAAGTATCAAAATCTATATTAGTTTTCTACTGCTGATGTAACAACTAACAACAAACTTAGTGGCTTGAAACAGCACGAATTTACTATCTTACAGTGTGGTACATTAGAAGTTTAATAAGGATCTCACTAGGCTAAAATCAAGATGTCAGCAGAGCTGTGTTCCTTTCTGTAGGCTTTATGGAATAATCCATTTCATTGCCTTTTACACCTTCCAGAGGCCATCCATGTTTCTTAGTTCATGAACCTCTTCCTCTATATTCAATGTCAGCAGTGACAGGTCCAGTTCTTCTCATGTGGCCATCATTCTATGTCCTCTCTGCCCTCCTTCTCCCACTTCTAAGGATTCTTATGATTACATTGGGCGTACCTGGATAATCTAGCATAATTTCCTATTTTATGACCAGCAGATTAACAACATTAATTCCATCTGCAACCTAATTTCCCCTTGGCATGTAGTATAACATATTCACAAGTTCTGGGGATTAAGACATGGATAGCTTTGGGGAACCATTATTCTGCCTACCACCTGTGTTACATTAATCTATTTTCTAGTTGTTAAACCAGCTTTTCATTATTAAGATAAATATCACTTGGTCATGTCATATAATTCATTTTTTATATTGTTGAATGGAGTTTGATGTTCTTCAAAAGGATACTGCTCTAGGGTTTCTTTTCTTGTGGTGTCTTTGCTTTTTGTATCAGGGTTATACTGGCTTCTTAGAATTAGAATATATTCTCATCTCAATTTTCTGAAGGCATTTATGAAGGATTGATTTTTTGTCTTGAGTTAATTTGCCTAGCCTGGGCTTTTCTTCATGGAGAAGTATTTAGTTTCTAATTCAATTTTCCAGTAGTTAAGGGTCTATTCAAATTTTAAATTTCTTCTTAAGTCAGTGTTGGTAATTTACGTCTCTTTTCAGAATTTTCTCATTTCATCTAAATTGTCCAATTCATTGGCATAAATTGGCTTACAATACTACCTATAAGCTTTTTAATTTCTGTAAAATCAGTAGTGATAGCCTCTGTTATTCCTGATCTTCTCTTTTTCTCTTCATCAGTTTAGCAAGGATTTGCCAATTTTGCCAATCTTGTCAAAGAAGCAACTTTCAGTTTCCTAGATTTTCCCTGTTGTTTTTCTGTTTTCTTTTTCTATTTCATTTATTCCCGCTATAATCGTTATTATTTGTGTTCTCTTGATTGCTTTGGTTTTTAGTTTGCTTGGCATTTTCCAGTTTCTTAAGGTTGAAGCTTAGGTTATCGATTTGAGATATTTCTTCTTTTCTGATACAAATGTTTAAAACCATAAATTTCCTTCGAAACACTGTTTTAACTGCATCTCATATATTAATATTTGAATATATTAAATAATTTTTATTCAAATCAAAATATATTTTTAGAATCCTAGTTATTTTTATTAATCAATTATCCAACACATGCTAATTGTATTCAAGGCACTGTGCAAGATGTTGAGAATCCAGAGATGAGCTTTTAGTTCATCCATCTCGCCTCTCCTTCTGTCCATATGTGTCCATAGGGTGATGATCCTGGAAAATCATGCTTATAAAGTTTGTGAAAACCTCAGCATTCTAGAGAGAGACATAGAGACTGTTAAAATGCAGGAGTATTGGGTGACATTTCAGGAGCTCTAGTCTCCAAACCTTCTCTTCCTCTTATGGGCACCTATATCCATAATGAAGAGCAATTATACATGACACACGACTTTTTATTCTATGTCTGACCCTGGGACTGTGATGGAAAGAAGAAAAGTTGATGAAGTCATTGCCCTCCAGCTCTCTGATCACCAAGGAGGGATGGACACCTCCCTCTTCTTTGTTTCTCAATGATTCAGTATGTCTGGCTGGGGTTTTCACTGACTCTTTCACACCCTTCCTCTTCCCTGGGCATGCAGCCTTGGATTAGCAATCAGTGGTCAGGTCCTCTGACTCCTCCTCTCAGTGGTCCCCTTTTCTAGTCCTGCCTTGTCAGTCTTTTAACTTCAATCAACTCCTGCTGTTGTCTCCAAAATCAAAACATTTTAATTGCTCTTCTGATTTTTCCCTTTGGTCCATAGAAGTGTTTTATTAATTTTCAAGTATTTGCACTTTTCCCAGTGTACTTTCTGATGTAGATCACTAAATTAATTATGTTGTGCTCATAGGACATCTTTAAATAATTACATGTTTCCAATTTTATTGAGACTTCTTTTATTGAGACTTAATTTTTCCCTTTGATCCATAGAAGTGTTTTATTTAATTTTCAAACATACGGGCTTTTCCCAGGTTCCTTTCTGATGTGGATCTCTAAATTAATTCTTTTGCACTCAAAGAACATATTTAAATAATTGCAATCTTTTCCACTTTATTGAGACTTGTTTTCTGGCCCACTGCATGGTATATCCTAGAATATGTTCTATATGCTTTAAAAGAACGTGTATCCCATAGTCATTGGGTGGAGCATTCTAAAAATGGTAATTAGGGCAAGTTGGTTAATAGTGATGTACAAGTCTGTGTATCTTTGCTTATTTTCTATAAGTTATGGGCAGTGGGATATTGAAATATCTAACTATTATTGCTGTTTACCTATTCCTCCTTTTAATTCTGTCAGGTTTTGCCTCATGTATTTTGAGGTCCTGTTGCTAAGTGCATATATGTTTATAGTCTTTACATCTTCCTGATGGATCTACCTTTTAATCATATAAATGGTCTTTCTTTGCTTCCAGTAACATTTCTTGTCTTAAAGTCTTTTACGACATTAATAAAGCCAATATCATTTTTATGGTTTCTAGGTGGGAAATTTTTTCCATCATTTTATAAACATTCAACCTATGTATTTATTTGACTCTAAGTGGTATCTGTTCTAGACAGGATATAGTTGGAGCTTGCTTTTGTTTGTCTTGGCTGATAATCTTTGACTCTTGAAAGGGATGTTTATTTCATGCACATTTAATACACATTGATATGGTTAGATTTATGTCTGCAATTTTGTCACGTTTTTCATCTGTTTCATTTTGTTTATGCGTATGTTGCTCTTCATTTGCTTTTCTAGGTGAAATAAAGATTTTTAGTGTATAATTTTAATTTATCTATTGCTTTGTTATTTACTATATTATTTTCAATTATTTTCTTAATGCTCTTGAATTTACAATATGCATCTTAGCTTATTACAGTTGACTGAGAATAATGCTAATTCAATTTTAGTAAAGTACAAAATTTTACTCAAGTATGTCTCTTTTTCTTCCTCCTGCCTTTTGCCACTACTGCCATATAGTATATCAATATATGTTATAAACGCAATGATATAGTGTTATATTTATTAGTTTATACAATTGCATGTCTTCTTTAAAAATTGAGAGGAAATTAGAAGTAATATATTTATAGAAACTTTTGTATTTACCAACGGGTATACCATTTCCATAACTCTTGATTTCTTCCTGGAAATTCAAGTTATCATCTGCTGTCATTTTCTTTCAGCCTGAAGATTTCCATTAGAATTTCCTTTCAGGCAGGCTAGTGACCAACAATTCTCAAATTGTTTATTTGAGAATGCCTTTGTTCTACCTTCATTTTCTGAGGATAGTTTTCTTAGACACAGAATAGTTGGTTGAGAGTCTCTCTCTGTCTCTCTCTCTCCTCTATTCACCCATTTTGAATATGTCATCTCATTACCTTCTGGTCTGTATCGTTTCTGATATGAAGTCAACCATTAATCTTATTGTTGTTCTTATATACCTGATGTTTTTCTTGCTGCTTTCATTTCAATATTTTATATTTTTCTGGTTTTTTATAGTTTGCTCAGGATATTTTTAGGTGTGGATCTCTTTGTGTTTATCCTGTTGGGGGTTGGAGGGGTCAATGAGTTTCTTGGATGTATAGATTAATTTTTAAATCAAATTTGGGAAAATTGCAGCCATTATATCTTAAAATGTTTTCTATTCCTTTCTCCTCTCCTCTAGGACTTCCATTACACATATGTTAGTAGATTTTATGGTTTTCACAAGTCTCTAAGGCTCTGTTCATTTTTCTTTATTCCTTTTTTCTTTCTGTTCTTCAGATTGCATCTTCTCTATTGTTCTATCTTCAGGTTCACTGATTCTTTCTTCTGCCAGCTCAAATCTACAATAAGCCCCTAAAGTGAACTTTTCATTACAGTCATTTTACTTTTCATTTCCCAAGTTTGCATGTGGTACTTTTGTATAAATTATATGTCCTTATTGAGATTCTCTATTTTCTGTGTCATTGCCATCATACTTTCCTTTAATTTTTTAAACATAAGTTATTTGCTTCAGTTCTTTAAACATATTCATGATGGCTGCTTTTAAGTATTCTCTGCTAACTTTACCATCTGGGAATATTCATAAACAGTTTTATTAACTGATTCCTCCCCTGTCAAGTATAGGTCACACTTTCTTCTTTTTATGCATGTCTTATAGTTTTGTTGTTGAATATTGGATATTTTGGATAATATAATATAGCACTTCTGAATTCTGACCATCCCAAAGGTATTGTTCTGTTTTGTTTTGTTTGTTTTGTTTCTTTGCTGACTGGGCTAAATCTTTACAATCTGTTACCCCAATGATGTGCAGCCACTGGTGTCTTTATTTAGTTTTTTTCCCTTTGTTTTTATTTTAAAATCTGGATTTTTAAGGGTGATCGCTGGGCCTTCATAGCTTCTGATAGACCAAATATTGGTTAGTAGTTGCGTTCAAACATCTTATGCCAGAAAGATTTTCTCTCTCTGCTGATGTATCTATGTGTGTACTGTGAAAACATTTAAACTGTTTTGAAGTCTTCCAAAGTTTTTGCTTTTTGCCAGGCTTTTTCATGATTTCTCTGGGGGTGTTTACTGTCTCCATCAACCAGGTATGTGTGGGTGGCTTAAGTCTACTCCAATCTCTGCTGCACATGTGCACATCTTCTTATTAAGCCAGGATATGTGAAAAACATACCAGCATCCTATGTCTGTCACCTCCCCAAAAACCTTGTTACATTCCTAGCTAGTCCACTGTATCTTGCTTGCCCAAAATAGGCATACAACCTCAGGCTAATGGAGCCATTAGCTCTTCCTATTCACTTGTTACCTAGTTTGCCACTGTAACTGTGAATGCTGCCAGTCAAGTGAGCCCCTCCCACTGAGGCATCACAACCGCCAGTTTGCACAGCCGTCCTCACCCTGGTTTCATTACACCACATACAGAGTCGGGAGATGGTGTCTAGAACTATCCCCAGACAAAACTACCAGAAACATGCTGCTCTTGTACAAAGTTCAGTAGTTTTCACAAATAAATACTTCTCAGTTTGCTTTGTACCTTTGTTTGAATTCCAGAATGTTGAAATGGTTGTTTTTCACTATCTTGTATAGCTTTATAGTTGCTTTTTGAGGAGAGAATTTCTCTACCTCCTGTCATGCCAGAACTCCTGTCCTATAATAGATATTTTAGAATGACTTTTATCTTTTGGCTTTGCTAAACTCAATTATTACTTTTCATAGCTTTTTGTATATTCCTTAGCATTTTTATCCATACAATCGTACCATTGGCAAATTGGTTAATTTTACTTCCTCCTTTTCATTCTGTATGCTTTTATTTTTTTTCTTGCCTTACTGCATGAGCTGAGACATCCTGTATTAAATTGCATTGGAGGGGTGAGGTCAGACAACCTGTCTTTTAATCTGATCTTATAGAGAAAGAATCAGTCTTTTACCATTAATTATTATGTTATCTTTACATTTTTTATAGACCAGCAATGTTTTGAAAAACACACATACTCCTTGAATAAATGAGAAAAGATGATGAACTGTAAGAAGATAGTAAACTGTGGCCAAAAGGCAAAATCTTCTATTATCTAGCTAAATGACCTTGACCAAGTCCCTCCACCTCAGTTTCTTCATCTCTAAAATGTGGAAGGTTGAATTGACCACAGGTGATCAGTGGTTTTCAAACTTTAAAGAAAATCCTTTCTTAAAAGTGTTTTCCATGAAAGTCTAATATTTAAAAAGAATAAAATAAAATCTGATCTGGTCCAGTAGAAGTAGGAGTGGTAGTACTGGATCCCAAGTTACTCAGGCTCTCTGCCTGTCCTTTTACAATGGGAGGTACTGCCACAGAGGCAGTAGGGTTCTGTGAATGGAATGGAATTTGAAAGGAGACACATAACATTATTAATATGACTTGGAGAGGTACAAGGGGAATAGGAGATAGGTATTTATAATAAAACAGCATATAATACATAATATATGTATATATAATGGGTAACATTATATAAATATAATATTACATCCATACATATATATGATGGTTACCAATAGTTATATATATACAATGGTATACATGTAATACATATACATATACCGTCATGTGTCAGTTAATGATGGGGATACACTCTGAGAAATACAAAGTTAGGTGATTTTGTCATTGTGCAAATATCATAGAGTATACTTACACAAACCTAGATCATATAACCTACTACACACCCAGGCTCTATGGTATAGCTTATTGTCCCTAGTCTACAAACCTTTACAGCATGTTACTGTACTGGATACTGTAGGTAACTGTAACACAATGGTAAGTTTTTGTGCATCTAAACATATCAAAACATAGAAATGCACAGTAAAAATACCATATTATAATCTTATGGGACCATTGTTGTATATGTGGTCTGTCATCGACCAAAACATCATTATGTGGTGCATGACTGAGTATAATGGGATATATATATATATAACCAAGATGTTAATGGTGGTTATCTCAGGTTGATGTCATTAATTTCAGGTGACCTTAATTCTTTGTGTTCTTGGGGTTATGAAACTTTTTAAAAATGGACTTTATTTTTACTTTTTGAGACAGGGTCTTGCTATGTCACCCAGGCTGGGGTGCAGTGGTGCAATCACAGCTCACTGCAACCTCGACCTCCAGGCTCAAGGGATCCTTATCACCACAGCCTACTATGCAGCTGGGATCACATGCACATGCCACCGCACCCAGCTAAGTTTTTTTTATATTTTGTGGAGATGGGGTCTCACTATGTTTCCCAGACTGCTCTCAAACTCCTGGGCTTAAGCAATTCTCCTGCTTCAGCCTTCCAAAGTGCTGGGATTATAGGTGTGGGCCACTGCATTTGTCTTATTTTGTACATAATCAGTAAAACAGCAATTTTCATGGGGGTACAGGAAATTGTAAAAAAATACACATAAGAAAGGCCCCTAAAAACTGTCTCTCAGACCACAGTGCAATCAAACTAGAACTCAGGATTAAGAAACTCACTCAAAACCGCTCAACTACATGGAAACTGACCAACCTGTTCCTGGATGACTACTGGGTACATAACGAAATGAAGGCAGAAATAAAGATGTTCTTTGAAACCAACGAGAACAAAGACACAACATAGCAGAATCTCTGGGACACATTCAAAGCAGTGTGTAGAGGGAAATTTAGAGCACTAAATGCCCACAAGAGAAAGCAGGAAAGATCTAAAATTGCCACCCTAACATCACAATTAAAAGAACTAGAAAAGCAAGAGCAAACACATTCAAAAGCTAGCAGAAGGCAAGAAATAACTAAAATCAGAGCAGAATTGAAGGAAATAGAGACACAAAAAACCCTTCAAAAAATTAATGAAGCCAGGAGCTGGTTTTTTGAAAAGATCAACAAAATTGATAGACCGCTAGCAAGACTAATAAAGAAGAAAAGAGAGAAGAATCAAATAGACGCAATAAAAAATGATAAAGGGGATATCACCACCGATCCCACAGAAATACAAACTACCATCAGAGAATAATATAAACACCGCTACGCAAATAAACTAGAAAATCTAGAAGAAATGGACAAATTCCTCGACACATACACCCTCCCAAGACTAAACCAGGAAGAAGTTGAATCTCTGAATAGACCAGTTAACAGGCTCTGAAATTGTGGCAATAATCAATAGCTTACCAACCAAAAAGAGTCCAGGACCAGACTGATTCACAGCCGAATTCTACCAGAGGTACAAGGAGGAACTGGTACCATTCCTTCTGAAACTATTCCAATCGATAGAAAAAGAGGCAATCCTCCCTAACTCATTTTATGAGGCCAGCATCATCCTGATACCAAAGCCTGGCAGAGACACAACAAAAAAAGAGAATTTTAGACCAACATCCTTGATGAACATTGATGCAAAAATCCTCAGCAAAATACTGGCAAACCGAATCCAGCAGCACAGCAAAAAGCTTATCCACCATGATCAAGTGGGCTTCATCCCTGGGATGCAAGGCTGGTTCAATATATGCAAATCAATAAATGTAATCCAGCATATAAACAGAACCAATGACAAAAACCACATGATTATCTCAATAGATGCAGAAAAGGCCTTTGACAAAATTCAACAACCCTTCATGCTAAAAACTCTCAATAAATTAGGTATTGATGGGACGTATCTCAAAATAATAAGAGCTATCTATGACAAACCCACAGCCAATATCATACTGAATGGGCAAAAACTGGAAGCATTCCCTTTGAAAACTGGCACAAGACAGGGATGCCCTCTCTCACCACTCCTATTCAACATAGTGTTGGAAGTTCTGGCCAGGGCAATTAGGCAGGAGAAGGAAGTAAATGGTATTCAATTAGGAAAAGAGGAAGTCAAATTGTCCCTGTTTGCAGATGACATGATTGTATATCTAGAAAACCCCATTGTCTCAGCCCAAAATCTCCTTAAGCTGATAAGCAACTTTAGCAAAGTCTCAGGATACAAAATCAATGTACAAAAATCACAAGCATTCTTATACACAAATAACAGACAAACAGAGAGCCAAATCATGAGTGAACTCCCATTCACAATTGCTTCAAAGAGAATAAAATACCTAGGAATCCAACTTACAAGGGACGTGAAGGACCTCTTCAAGGAGAACTACAAACCACTGCTCAATGAAATAAAAGAGGATACAAACAAATGGAAGAACATTCCATGCTCATGTGTTGGAAGAATCAATATTGTGAAAATGGCCACACTGCCCGAGGTAATTTATAGATTCAATGCCATCCCCATCAAGCTACCAATGACTTTCTTCACAGAATTGGAAAAAACTACTTTAAAGTTCATATGGAACCAAAAAACAGCCCACATCACCAAGTCAATCCTAAGCCAAAAGAACAAAGCTGGAGGCATCACGCTACCTGACTTCAAACTATACTACAAGGCTACAGTAATCAAAACAGCATGGTACTGGTACCAAAACAGAGATATAGATCAATGGAACACAACAGAGCCCTCAGAAATAACACCGCATATCTACAACTATCTTATCTTTGACAAACCTGACAAAAACAAGCAACGGGGAAAGGATTCCCTATTTAATAAACGGTGCTGGGAAAACTGGCTAGCCATATGTAGAAAGCTGAAACTGGATCCCTTCCTTACACCTTATACTAAAATTAATTCAAGATGGACTAAAGACTTACATGTTAGACCTAAAACCATAAAAACCCTAGAAGAAAACCTAGGCATTACCATTCAGGACATAGGCATGGGCAAGAACTTCATGTCTAAAACATCAGAAGCAATGGCAACAAAAGCCAAAATTGACAAGTGGGATCTAATTAAACTAAAGAGCTTCTGCACAGCAAAAGAAATTTCCATCAGAGTGAACAGGTAACCTACAAAATGGGAGAAAATTTTTGCAACCTACTCATCTGACAAAGGGCTAATATCCAGAATCTACAAAGAACTCAAACAAATTTACAAGAAAAAAACAAACAACCCCTTCAAAAAGTGGGTGAAGTATATGAACAGACACTTCTAAAAAGAAGACATTTATGCAGCCAAAAAACACATGAAAAAATGCTCACCATCACTGGCCATCAGAGAAATGCAAATCAAAACCACAATGAGATACCATCTCACACCAGTTAGAATGGCGATCATTAAAAAGTCAGGAAACAACAGATGCTGGAGAGGATGTGGAGAAATAGGAACACTTTTACACTGTTGGTGGGACTGTAAACTAGTTCAACCATTGTGGAAGTCAGTGTGGCGATTCCTCAGGGATCTAGAACTAGAAATACCATTTGACCCAGCCATCCCATTACTGGGTATATACCCAAAGAATTATAAATCATGCTACTATAAAGACACATGCACACGTATGTTTATTGCGGCGCTATTCACAATAGCAATGACTTGGAACCAACCCAAATGTCCAACAATGATAGACTGGATTAAGAAAATGTGGCACATATACACCATGGAATACTATGCAGCCATAAAAAATGATGAGTTCATGTTCTTTGTAGGGACATGGATGAAACTGGAAATCATCATTCTCAATAAACTGTCACAAGGACAAAAAACCAAACACCACATGTTCTCACTGGTAGGTGGGAATTGAACAATGAGAACACATGGACACAGGAAGGGGAACATCACACTCCTGGGACTGTTGTGGGGTGGGGGGAGGGGGGACGGATAGCATTAGGAGATATACCTAATGCTAAATGACGAGTTAATGGGTGCAGCACACCAACATGGCACATGTATACGTATGTAATGAACCTGCACATTGTGCACATGTACCCTAAAACTTAAAGTATAATAATAATAAAATAAAAAATTATTCTTAAAAAAATAAATTAAAAAAAATGAAAGGCCTTTTAAGCTCTGACATTATATTAATAAGGTCGACTAACATCCAAGAGTGTTGGCAGTTTAATAAGGGACCCTATAAGTGAACAGACTAACCCCAAAAGGAATAAGGCACTAATGAAGAGATGCCAGGAACTGGGGCCATAATTTTTATCAGTATTTTCAATTTATGTCTTCCAAGTTACACCACAGTGGTCAAAGAATACTCTTTGAAACTTAGGTAAAACCACTTGTGTGGTACTTTTTAGTTTTTATTTAAGTTTGTTTTATTTATTTTTAAAGGATAACAGTAAAATCTATGTAGACTCACTCTTCTATTTCTATCCGGCTCACAAACCCTGGAAAGTTTGTTTTATTTATTTTTAAAGGATAACAGTAAAATCTATGTAGACTCACTCTTCTATTTCTATCCGGCTCACAAACCCTGGAATCCATTTCCCAATCTCCTTGTGCTGCTATTCTGGCCTCCTGCCCATCTCTCCTGCTCCACTTCCCTATGTGTGGAGAGACTAATTGAAGACAAACTGGCCAGGCTAATTTTTCAAAGGGTGAGCTCAACTTTGGATTTTTACTTTAAAGTAGAAAATGAAAATTCCCTTTAGGACAGTTTCCTGTTTTGGATCACAGTCTATTTAGTAAAAATTTTGCCAGTAAATCTAAAGGAATAAAGTCTAGGTGGAAAAAGAGAGAGGAAAGTGATAATCCATTCTTCATTTACTCATTTACTATTTTAAGCTTTCACAAAAAAGTGATTTATACATGTGTATTTTCTTAATATTCACCTATTCAGCAAACATTTATTGAGTGTCTACTGTGTGCCAGGCACTGAAATATGTGATTTCCCCAATGTACATCTTTTCTTTCTCACAACAACCTTATTAAGTAGAATTGTCAGCCAGATGTGGTGGCTCATGCCTGTACTCCAAGCACTTTGGGGAGTCACAGCAGGAAGATCACTTGTGCCTAGGAGTTCAAGGTTGATGTTAGCTATGATTTTGCCACTGAACTCCAGCATGGGCGACAGAGGTGACAAAGCAACCTCAAAAAAAAATTGTCACCTTACTTTATAGGTCAAGAACTGAGGCGCAGGGAGCGGAAGTGACCTGCCCCAAGTCACAACGTTGGTTAGATTCCAAATACACTCTGGTCACCAGAGCTACTGCTTTTTCTACCAGCCTTGCAGTTGCCTCTCCAGCTGAAGTTGTTGTGGAGATTGTGCTGTAAGCAGTCAAAATATTAGCAAAGGTATGCACCCTTGTCCATCAGATGACAATATTTAATTTGTCTAATTTTACCAGTTTATTTATTTACTGACATAGAATAAGTTGGTTCAATATAGACAAACGGTGGTATTTGGGCTTTTTGCCTAATCAAGTTGAAATGTGCTTTTTAAAAAGTTTCATTCAAAAGCCACTCTTTTACTTAATGTGGAAGTACTGGGAGCCTTCCCACTAAAATCAAGAGGAAAAAAAGGATGCTCACTCTTGCCACTATTATGTAACAATGCATTGAAGGTATTAGCTACCCTAACTATACAATAGAGTAAAATAATTATTATAAGTATTGGAAAGAAAGCAATAAAAACATTTCTATTCACATATAATAGAATTGTCTTCTACCCGAAAACCAAAGAATCAAGTAAACAACTACTACAAACATTTAACAAAATTTAGTACATTAGTAAAATATAAAATTAATGTATAAAAATAAATTCCCTTCACATATGCAAACAACTGTCAATTAGAAGATATAATGGCAGAGAAGATCACATTTTAAAAAGCAACCAAAAATATTACATACATAGGAGTGAATATATAAGAAATCTACAAACTTTTATGAGGAATACTTTCACTTTGCTATTCATCACCTAAACACACTGATCAATCTTAGAATCACTAAAAATGAAACAACCAGACATATGCCTTCTGATCCAATACGAAGTACCCAGCATCAACCATGAAGTGTCTTTAACAAATAAGTGAATCTCATCGAGAAATATGAGGAATAGAAGAACAAATTAAATGACACAATGAAGCAAGCAGACAAATCTAGAACATGAAACATTCCACAGGACAATTGACCCAGGTTCTTCAATTGATTTATTGAAGGGATAAAAAGGGGGAAAGGACATTGCTTTAGATTCAAAAAGAATCAATGGATATAACAACCAAATGTAATGTGTGGACCTTGTTTGGATCCACTTGTCCTAACGTTGATCAGAAAGCTTATTTCTGCAAACTAATTAATGCAAACTAATTAACAGTAAAAAAAAGATTTTTGAGACAATTGGGAAACTTTCAGTATGTATTACAGTTGACTCCTGAATAATGCAAGGGTTAGTGGTGCTGACCCTCGCACAGTTGAAAACCAGCATATAACACTGACTCCTCCAAAACGTAACTACTAATAGCCTACTGTTGACTGAAAGCTTTATCAATAACATAACAGTCGATTAACACATATTTTGTATGTTATATGTATTATATTCTTACAATTAAGTAAGCTAGAGAAAAATGTTATAAGAAAATCATAAGAAAGAGAAAATATATTTACTATTGATTAAGTGGAAGTGGATCATCATTAAGGTCTTAATCCTCATTGTCTTCATATTGAGTAGGCTGAGGAGGAGGGAGAGGAGCTACTCTTGCTGTCTCAGGGGTGGCAGAGACAGAAGAAAATGATGTATAAGTGGACTCATGCAGTTCACACCCATGTTTAAGGGTCAACTGTATATGATAATAAGAAAGTGTTTAATAATTTTGTTAGATGGAATAATGGCTTTGGGGTTATAGAAGAAAATTTCCACATTTTAATGAAACACATACTAAAGATATTTAGGGAGTGAAAAGAAATAATGCTTGGAATTTGCTTTAAAGTCATTTGTGGGAGGTAGAGAGGGAGGAAAAGATAGAGAATGAAATAGAAAAATCTTAGTATTATTTGTATTAGCTTTCTAGGGGTGTGTCTTAGTTTATTCTGTGTTGCTATAAAAGAATACCTCAGACTGGGCAATTTATAAAGAAAAGAAATTTACTTAGTTCATGTTCTGCAGGCTGAGAAGTTCAGGGCATGACTCTGGCTTCTGGCAAGGGCTTTCATGTATGTTACAAGGTGGCAGAGAAGGTCAAAGGGGGAAGTGGGCATATACAAAGAGAGGGGAAAACCGAAGGGCATCCTAGCTTTATAACAACCCACTCTCTCAGGAACGAATCCATTCCCACAAAAACTAATCCAGTATCATTACAGCAAGCACTCATTACCCCGAATATAGCACCAAGCCATTCATGAGGGATCTGCCCCTATAACACAAACACACCCCACTAGGCCCCACCTCTCAATACTGCCATATTGGGGATCAAATTTCAACATGAGTTTTCATGGGGACAAACAAACCATATCTAAACTATAGCCAGATGCTGTAACAAAATACCACAGACTGCATGGCTTAAACAACAAATTTATTTCTCACAGTCCTGGAGACGTCAGCAAGTTTGGTTTCTCCTGAAGCCTCTCTCTTTGGTTTATGGAAGGCCACCTTCTTGCTGAGTCCTCAGTGGTCTTCCCTCTCTGCACATGTTTCTCTGTCCTAATAGCCTCTTCTTACAAGAAGACCAGTCAGATTAGATTAAGGCCCACCCTAATGGCCTCATCTTAACATAATTGCCTTTTTAAAAAGCCTATCTCCAAATACAGTCATGTTTTGAGGTAGTGGGTGTTAGGGCTTTGACATAAAAATTTTGAATGATGAGTGTGAGTTTATTGTACTATCTATACCCTTTGCTGGCTCATGCCTGTAATCCCAGCACTGTGGGAGGCCAAGGCAGGAGGATCATGAGGTCAGGAGTTCGAGACCAGCCTGGCCAATATGGTGAAATCCCATCTTAACTAAAAATACAAAAATTAGCCAGGCATGGTGGCACATGCCTGTAGCCCCAGCTACTTGGGAGGCTGAGGAAGAAGAATTGCTTGGACCCGGGAGGCAGAGGTTGCAGTGAGCCAAGATCATGCCACTGGACTCCAACCTAGGTGACGGAGCAAGACTCAGTCTCAATAGCAACAACAACAACAACAACAAAGTACACCTGAACAGATAAACATACATAGCATGTCCCGTAAATAGGCACCATCAGGAAGATATCAATTATCCCTGAGAAAATTCATAATTTTAACATATCTCAATAAATACACCAACATTTGTTTCCTGGAACTGAATAAGTGTATGCAGAAAAATAAGTAAACAAGAATAGTCAGGAAAATTCTGGAAAACGAAAGAGTAATGGGCTGTGGAGCAGCCTTACTGGATACTAAAACATACTCTAGCACCTCAAAAATTAAAACAGTGTGGTATTTGTGCATGACTGGAAGAGAATAAAAATCCCAAAATAGACCCAAATGCATAAGATGATTTAATATATGATAAAAGCAACTTCTCAAATCAATGGCGGTAGAAATAAGCTTTCTGGTCAACATTAGGACAAGTGGGAAGCCATTTCAAAAAAGATTAAATTGAATCTATATCTCATGCCATACATCAGGGTAAAACCCAAATAGATAAAAGACTTAAATTTTTTAAAAAAACAAAACCACAAAAGCACTTAAAAAAGCCTTAAAGTGAATGCCTTCCTAACTATGACTCAAAATCCAGAGGCCATTTTTAAAAATGATTGACAAATTGTGCTACACAAAAAAAGAAAAACTCATGGCAAACACACGTGAGCGCACGCACACACACAACACACACCCCATAAGATCATAAGCAATGTCAAAAGACAAAGGAGAAATAGGGAAAATATTTGTAACATATATCATAGACAAAGGACTAGACTAATTTCCCTAATTTTTAAAGATTTTCTAGAAATCTGTGAGAAAAGACAATAAAACATTTTTTAAGGGAGACCTAAAAAGAAATAATCGACAGCACGAACAGACAACCTACAGAATGGGAGAAAATATTTGCAAACTATGCATCCAACAGGGGACTAATATTTAGAATTTACAAGGAACTCAAACAATTTCACAAAAAAAAACCACATTAAAAAGTGGGGAAAGGATGTGAATAGACATTTTTCAAAAGAAAACATATAAATGGCCAACAAGCATATGAAAAAAATGCTCAGCATCACTAATCATCAGAGAAATGCAAGTTAAAACCACAACGAGATATCATCTTATACTAATCAGAATAGCTATCATTGAAAAGTCAAAAAATAACAGTTGTCAGTGAGGATGCAGAGAAAAGGGAGCACTTGTCCATTCTTGGTGGGAATTTAAATTAGTACAACCACTATGGAAAACAGTATGAAAATTTTTCAAAGAACTAAAAATAGAACTACCCTTCAATCCAGCAATCCCACTACTGAGTACCCCCAAGGAAAAGAAATCATTATATTAAAAAAAGATATCTGCACTCATATGTTTATGGCAGCACTATTCACAATAGCAAAGATATGGAATCAACCTAAATGTTCATCAACAGATGATTGGATAAAGAAAATGTGATATGTGTACACAGTGGAGTACTATTCGGCCACAAAATAGAATGAAATGTGTCTCTTGCAGCAACATGGATGGAACTGGAAGCCATTATCTTAAGTGAAACAACCCAGAAACAGAAAGTCAAATACAACATGTTCTCACTTATAAGCTAAATAATGTATACATGCAGACATAGAGGGTGGAATGATAGATACTGGAGACTCAGAAAGGTGAGAGGATGGGAAGGGGGTAGATGGTGACAGATTACTTAACCAGTACAATTAATTTCTTAATGGGTACATTATTTGGGTGATGGACACAATAAAAGCATAGACCTCATCAGTACTCAATATATATACAGGTAACAAAATTGCACTTGTACTCCTTCAACTTTATACAAAATCTTTTAAATAAGAAAAATAAAATGAGAATGTCGAAGTAAATGAACACACCTTTCACAGTAAAAGAAATCCACACAAAAAAGAAATTAATATAAATGTAATGGCACTGGAGCCGGGTGTGGTGGCTCACACCTGTAATCCCAGAACTTTGGGAGGCTGAGGCGGGCAGATCACCTGAGGTCAGGAGTTCCAGACCAGCCTGGCCAAAATGGTGAAACTCCATCTCTACTGAAAATACAAAAAAAAAAAAAAAAAAAACTAGCGGAGTGCGGTGGCACACACCTGTATTCCCAGCTACTTGGGAGGCTGAGGCAGGAGAATCGCTTGAACCCAGGAGGTGGAGGCTGCAGGGAGCCGAGATCGCGCCACTGCACTCCAGCCTGGGAGACAGAGCGAGACTCTGTCTCAAAAAAAAAAAAAAAGTAATGGCCCTTAAACATATGAAAAGATGCTTGACTTCTCTCATAATATGAAAAGTACACCAAGATTTTTTTTCTCACCTATCAGTTTGGTAAATATTCAAAAGTTTAATACTCCACTGTCAAGCCTGTATAGAAAACAGTCACTCTCATACATTACTAATGGGACTGCAAATTAGTACAATCTTTATTAATTTGGTAGGGCTGCCATAAGAAATATCACAGACCAGGTGGCTTAAACAACAGAAGGTTATTTTCTCACCATTCTGCAGGCTAGAAGTCTGAGATCAAGGTGTTGGTAGGACTGGTTTCTTCTGACGCCTCTCTCCATGGCTTATAGATGTACATCTTCTCCTCTATGTGTCTTCACGTAGTCTTCCCTCTTTACATGTCTGTGTCCTAATCTCTTTTTACGAGGACACCAGTCAAATTGGATTACGACCCACCCTAATGACCTCATTTCAACTTAATTACTTCTTTAAAGACCCTCTCTCCAAATGCAGTCACATTCTGAGTTACTAGGGCTCAGGACTTCAACATAAGAATTTTATGGGTCACAATTCAACCTATAATAACCCTTATGGAAGGAAATATAGATATAGCTATCGTGACTACCAATTCATTATCCTTGACCAGCAACTCTACTTCTGGAACTCTATCCTACAGATATATCTGCACACATATAAATTGACATATGTATAAAGATATTCATTTCAGTCTTGTTGAGGCTGAAATATTAATTTCAGACTGGCTGAGTGAACTTTGGTTAGTCTACACAGTGCAAAATTATGCAGCTGTGAAAAGAAATGAGGAAGTTCTCCATGCACAGGTAAGGGCAGATCTTCATGATAAATGAGGAAAAAGAATGCACAAAACAGTTTAATACTAGTATGCTACCTACATAGGATAGATACATTTGTATTTGCTTGTATAAAATTTGCATAAGGAAACACTGAAGGCTGAACAACTACAACAAAACGCTAATAAAAGTGGTTACCGAGCGGGACCAGCCATGCAAATCTCTAGAAGATGGCGGTGCTCTTTTAAACACTTCAAAATCATTGGAAGAAAGCTACAGCTGGGCTCTGCCTGCTGACCTGGGGAGGCCAGTGGCTCTATGGAAAACACTGTGATAACCTACTAAGGAGAGCAGCCTGTGAAGAAGCTCAGGTGTTTGGCAATCAACTCATTCCTCCCAATGCACAAGTGAAGAAAGAATCTGTTTTTCTCAATCCTGCAGCTTGCAAAGGCAAAGCCAGGATTCTATTTGAAAAAAATGCTGCCCCGATTTTACATTTATCCTGGCATAGGTGTGACTATTGTTAAGACAGATTATGAGGGACAAGCCAAGAAATTACTGGAACTGATAGAAAACACATAGGTGATCATTGTTGCAGGAGGAGATGGGACACTGCAGGAGGTTGTTACTGGAGTTCTTCGATGAACAGATGAGGCTACCTTCAGTAAGATTCCCATTAGATTTATCCCACTGGGAGAGACCAGTAGTTTGAGTCATAACCTCTTTACTGAAAGTGGAAACAAAGTCCAACATATTACTGATGCTACACTTGCCATTGTGAATGGAGAGACAGTTCCATTTGATGTCTTGCAGATCAAGGGTGAAAAGGAACAGCCTGTGTTTGCAATGACCGGCCTTTGATGGGGATCCTTCAGAGATGCTGGCATCAAAGTTAGCAGGTACTGATATCTTGGGCCTCTAAAAATCAAAGCAGCCCACTTTTTCAGCACTCTTAAGGAGTGGCCTCAGACTCATGAAACCTCTATCTCGTATACGGGACCTACAGAGAGACCTGCCAATGAACCAGAGGAGACCCCTGTACAAAGGCCTTCTTTGTACAGGAGAATATTACAGAGGCTTGCATCTTACTGGGCACAACCACAGGATGCCCTTTCCCAAGAGGTGAGCCGAGAGGTCTGGAAAGATGTGCAGTTGTCCACCATTGAACTGTCCATCATAACACGGAACAATCAGCTTGACCGAACACGCAAAGATTTTATGAACATCTGCATTGAAGCCAACACCGTCAGCAAAGGAGACTTTGTAACTATAAGAAGTCGAAAGGTGAGAAAAGCCAAGCTGGACACCGAGGGCATGGAGTGTCTCCAAGCCAGCCAGTACACTTCGCTTGTCCCCAAGGAAGCAGGGAGCTCTTTTAGCATTGACAGTGAGGAGTATGAAGTGATGCCTGTGGAGGTGAAACTGCTCCCCAGGAAGCTGCAGTTCTTCTGTGATCCTAGGAAGAGAGAACAGATGCTGGCAAGCCCCACCCAGCGAGCAGGCAGAAGACAAGTACTCTGAGACCACATTTTAGGCCACCAGTAAGACCAAAAGGGAACAGGTGCCTCAACCATCCCAACAGTGTTGTCAGATGCTCTCGAGGGCATTTTCATGGCAAGTACCCCTCTGTCCCGCTCCAGCAGTGCTTCCCAAAGTGTTCTCTGTCACCTGCTTTGCAATCAGCTTCTGTTAGGGCATGTTTTGTTTTGGTGTGACGGTCGACCCTCCTAAACACAGACTTTCCTCAGGCTAGTTCAAGATGGAAAAGGACTTTCTTCTGTTTTCTCCCAAAGTGCAACCACAGGGGAGAGCCCACAGTGGGCTTAGCCTGCCTAAGCCCTTCCATTCCCATTCTGTTCTTTGACTGTACTAGGAATTCTGGGAAAAGTGCCTTCCTTCCCTGGTGACCTTTTCCTATTTCTAGGCTCCTCCACGGGTGCTACTATTTTGAGAGCTCCGGCTCTTGTTTAGCTTTTATTTCAATTCTATCCTCAGTCCAGATATGTATGTGAGGTTGTTTCCCTCTTCAGCCATGGCCATAATACTGTAAAATGCTAGTTTTTATTTTTTAAGTAGTGCTTCTTAAATGGTTTGCATGAGAGCCACGTGGAGTGCATGTTGAAAATTGATCTATTTGGGGTCCACCCCAAACCTAACAACCCAATTTGGAGATGGGGCTCAGGTATCTGCATTTTTAAAAAGTCAGCCACCCTTCCCAGGTGATTCTGTAAGTTGGTCCCTCAACCGTACTTAGAGAAATAGTGTTTTAAAGCAGTGGTCCACAAAGTATTCTGCTCATGTGGCCCCCAAAAGTATTTTGAAAAATCATGTATCCCCTCACCCATCTAAGTTGACATCTAAAATTTTTCATGGGAAGTTAAATACTTGACAAAGTATGTGTTTGCTGGTGTCATGTAAATATTGGTATTTTAAAATAAAAACTGTTACATCACTATTTTAAACATATCCAGTACAATTTAAATATCACAACAATTTGACACCCTTTATTCATTTATAAAAATAAATGAGCTAGTTCTTTAGTAGTTGAATATTTTAAATTGGCTTTTCTTTTTCTATATTTTCATACCACTTTCAGCCAAGAATCCTATCATAATGTAATCTCTTGTGCTTGGCATCTTTTAGTCATTCACCCATTATCTTCTTGTCAACAAAAACTATAAATGGAAGTAAGTTTTTTTAGTTCTTGCATTAAGTGTTATCTCAGTCCAGACTAAATGTTATCGTAATTATTGGTATATAATGAAAATGATATTAATATAATTCTTTGATGATTGTTTTATTAGAACGTTCTTTATCCTAATTAGTTCATTTATCCAAGAATACATGAATGTTATTTACAGCTGAGATGGGGTTCAACATCAGTTGTATTCCTTGTTTCATTTCTTTATAGATGTAAGCACATAAATTCTATGGGAATAGAAAGAAAAAAACTGGTAACCAATAGGGGTATATTGGGAACACAGAAAAGAGGGAACAGGAGTGGAAGTGAAGTTTTCCATATACCTTTTTATATAGTTTTTATTTCTAAATCATGTGAATTCAGATAATTAAAATTATACATAATTTTATATATGTTTCTATATAATATGCAATTATATGGATGTATGATATCTATATAATTATATATAGATATATATAAGCATAGATAGATAGCTAGATAGCTAGATAGCTAGATAACTAGATAGATAGATAGATAGATAGATAGATAGATAGATAGATAGATAGATGCTTCCTAGCTCGGCCATGAAATTTCTAGTACAATTTGAGATTAACTCGAATCTTTTTGCTTTTGAGAATGGCTATTCTCAGTTTATTAAAGCTTCATCTAGGGTTTTCAAATTGTGCCCTTGTGAAATAAAGAAAATCCCCGGGGACCACAAATGCTTTCCTTCTTTATATTTTTCTTTGAAGAAAGGAGCTGAGTTTAAGAAGGCTAGAGGAAGACCAGTTGGATTTGATATGGACCAAACAGGAGACTACCCAGATGCTATTGATCCCCTGCACTTGGCAGCACAAACGCCCTTGGGTGTGCATTACTTCAAGCAAACGGAAGTGTGCCCCGCTGACAGTGGAGATGCCTGGCTGGGGGTGGGGGGACCCGAGTGCACCACATACAGCTGGGAGTGAAATTCCTGGAGAAAGCACCCACAGCACTCTGAGCCTGCTTGCAGCCCAACGGCCTCGCTGAGAATGCTACATTTAAAAGTGCAGTTTTTGGATGATTCCCAGAAGATTTTTGTGGTTGATGTAAGTGGAAATCACATTGCTATTATTCCTTTATTATTCATTCAATAATAGTCATTTGTGAACAGCCCATTAGACAGCAATGTTATGTCTTCTTTAGGACTGAATGAAGGAGGACTGTGATTTTTAGCTTTGGAAAAATAATCTGTATTTAACATCACAATGTAGTTCATATTTTTCCATTAACCTTTCTCTTAGAACAAGTTGTCTTTTCTCAAAGGACAACAATAGCAAATTTTAAAGGCAGGATAACTATTTGCAAAAAGTAAAGCAGCAATAAACTAGTTCTTTTACCCAATAAGGTATTATTGTTCATTGAAATTATGTCTGTGGGTCTCATCCCATGAGCATTTGTGGGGAGAAAACTGTTGTTCTGAGGGAAAGGAGTGGGGGAAGCTATCCTCCTTTTCTGAAGAAAACCTATGGGTTATAAGGGGTAGAATTATGTAGTTGTAATGAGAACTTCAGGAAGTAATGACAAGTATGAGAGAGAAAAATTAGGATAAGAGACTATTTAGCTTGATTTAGTACTTATAGTTCAGAGTTCTTAATAAATTCCTAGCTACAAGATGATTGCATACAATTATACTTCATCTCTTCAAGAAAGAACAAATGTATTAAGCACATCATTTGTTGCTCATGTTCCAACATCTTAAGATATGTACATTTTGATGTCGGGATTTATGTATGAGCATTTTGAAAAGTTCTACGTTTTTATTGGAACCAAAAATACTATTTGCTTTGATATTTACATTAGCTACTAACAAGAGACAAATAGTTTATTTTCTTTGAAATTCACACAAAATGTTTGTTCTTTTATACATAAACTGACAACTGCTGTGGCTCAGCCATGATGTTTGGTGTGTGGGTAGCCCATTTTTCCAATGAGTATTTTATTTTTATTTGAATCATGTGCTTTGTGAGTGATGACTTCATGTCTTCGTCTGCTGTTTTGCTGTCTCTTCCTTTCAGTTTTATGCGCAAAAGGCATTTCTAGTTCCACGGACCTGAATGATTTGTTTTTGTAGCAAATAGCTTCCATTAGAGGTATGAGGCATTTCCTATTCTTTCTTGGAACTATATTTAAGGGGTGGAAAATATCTTTTGAGTAGTTTATCCATTTGCAGACTGGTGGTGTATGCTCACAGTGCTGCAGTACCTGAATTAGTGAGCTGGGTATTCAAAAGATATTGCTTTAGGCTAAGTTTTTAATAGATATTTCAAGGAACTCAAAGAGAAATCTTTGACAAAAAGTGACAGATGAGTTTTTTGAATGTGCAGTCTAATTCAGATCCATTTAAATGGGTTGGAGGGTGGATGGGGAACACAGTACCATATCTTCACAAAATTCACCTACGGAAGAGCCAGTTCCAGCAACTTGAAGACTTGATTTGGCTTCAAGTCAAACTGTCTCCAGCTGCAACACATTGTGTTCCTTGGAAAGATAATGGGAGAGATTTGATACCCAGCAATTCGGGTGTCAAAGCATGTGATCCCTTTTGCTCTGTGGAAGACTGCTTTGTAAGTAGCAATTGTGGTGTTACCCAGAGTGGCAATAGCACTGGCTGCAGTACTGTGAGTGGCTTTGTCCAGAGGAGTTAGAAGCTTAAGTTAGCATTCAATCATCCAATAGTACCTTCTCTGCTTAACAATAAT
Organism: Nomascus leucogenys; assembly: GCF_006542625.1. Lineage (NCBI taxonomy): Eukaryota > Metazoa > Chordata > Mammalia > Primates > Hylobatidae > Nomascus > Nomascus leucogenys. The sequence continues at coordinate 117,865,205 of NC_044406.1, read as the reverse complement.
AGATTGACGATGATGATGATGATGATAGTGATGATGATGATAATGGTGGTGATGATGATGATAGCAGTAGTGAGTCATCTGTGGGTAGCACTTTAAAATTTACAAAGCACTTTCACATCCATTAGTTCATTTGATCCTCCATTCAGCCTTGTGAGTGAAGGTAGGGAAAAGATCTTTTCCCATTTTGTAAATTAAAAGATGGAGGCTCAGGGAACTTAAGTGACGTGTGCATGATCACACAGCATATAATTGCAGAGCTGGACTTCCAATCCAGAACTCTTCCCTCTCCTTCATATACATTGTAAACAGAAGACTCATCTGTCAGTAGCCTTCAGTATTGCCGATGCACATTATTTATTTTCTGATGACCTCAAAAGGCATAGAACTTGGCACACAGTGAGCTTTTGATGACTATTGTGAACCAGTTAGTAGATCCTTCTTTTCTTAATCACGGTTGAAGAATTATGTGGGACAGTGTTCCCTCAAGGTCACGGAGACAATGGTGTGAATCTTTTCACCTATTCAAACACTTAAAAAGCAACCTAAAGAATGCTCTACTTTATTAGAACTAACATTCCAAATTTGGTGAAGAAATGCTTGGAACCATAATGAAGAGAACCCATTAATAGCTGAGGAAGGCCACATGGAGGACCTTTTGATACTAAACTGGAATCTCAAGAGGCATGGATCATAACCAAGGAAAACTGTCCTTTAAGATAAGATTCAAGAAAATAATTGGTTGCATAAGGGAACATAGTGGACTCTTGGGTATTGGTGTTGATTTTACAGAAAGTGCAGTGGTAGAAATATAAAAAGGACACATGATCAGATAAAATAATGTCACCTGGGGAAAGCTCATTGACATCCAGAACCCTTTCTCCACCCCCAGTACTATTATCTTGCTGAATTTGCCAGTGTCCAAGGTCTCACTCAGGCCTCCTGAGACTGTTTCCTAAGAAGCCTGTTTTGTCACTACTCCACAAGAACTGGAGTCAGAGACTGACATTTAAAATTAGAATGCTAGTGTCACCATTTACAGTGGGATTGGGGACACTGGGGTCCTCTCATCATTTATATGCCAAATGATGTCAGAAGAGCGAGATCTGGAAGAATTAGATATATGATCCTAATATTCGATGGCTTGGTAATGCATCTGTGTCCACAGAGGCCATGGCATTGAGACCTTTTAGTCATGTATTCATTAATTAACTCATTTAGTTAACAAATTATTATTGAGGACCTAATATGTCCCAGGCCCTGTTCTGGGAACAGTAGACTCTGCTATATTGGTAGGTAAAGTTTGTGAGCAAGAGCACACTCTGCTCTGGACAATGCTGCCTGGATGCTACCAATTTTGGCCTTGGTTATTCCTTTTTCTGTCATTGCATGATTGACAACTCCACTTTCTGTTCATCCTACTGTTTTTAACTTGTTAATACTTTCAGTTAGTTTATTAGAAAGAGTGGCTGCTCCCAAATACATCTTGTTTTCCTGAGGTTTCTTTGCATATTTGTGCTCTGAGTCACTTGGTGTTGATTTTATAGACAAATTCTCTGAAAATATTAGTCAACCTTTTCTTTCATGAACTTCCAATAGTGTTTAGGGGTGCAGGATAGGTTATGGGACTTCAGAATTGCTAGAATGTGCCTACTAAAGTACAATCCAATGAAGAAAATGAATTTAGTGAAAATGTCATCTTACTTTTCAAGCCCTCATATTTATTTCATAAAACTGATCATTGTCAAATATTAGCATTATTCTTAGGGCTGATCTTACCACGGACAGCTTATCTTTAGATTGTCAAGGAAGGCTCTCTAGAATGATGATGGGAGTGGGTGAGTGGGACTAAAAATTGAGTAAGGTCATGATTTACAAATTAATTGCAGGTTTTATTGTATATTTAGTTTTGCTTCTTCAACATGGAGACTAGAACTTTTCTTGATGGAAAAAAGGAAGATAAGACCAAAGTTAAAGCTTTGTGAGATATTAGAAACAATAGAGGGTCAAGTTTCTAGCTTGACTATCAATCTCTTCAATGTACACACATGCACATGCACGTGTGCACACACACTCTCACACACATTTAGTAGTAGTGATGAGTGCCTTTGGAGAGCAACCTCTTGTTTGTTCAACTCAGGTTACATAGAGAGTTGTACAAAATGGCCACCCCATCACCGTATTTGACACAGTTCTATCTGATATTCCTTTTTGCCTGCTGTATTTCTGTCTTTGTAAAAGCTGTTATTTCTGAATTTCTAAAATGTTTCACTTTGATGGTTTCTGGAGCCTGAAGTCAAAACAACATGTTAAAACATCTCTACTTTCACATTTACCTGATTACCCCATGCAGTGGGTACCCAGTAAGAGAATATAGTAAGTTAGCTCACCTGATTCCCTTGGGAGTCCATGATAAAGGCCACTAGGCCTCATTTTTGGAAAGAGACAGAGGAGAGGCAGTGCCAGGACCGAACACTGTTCAAGTTAAGTAGGAAAGCAAAGCACAGTGATTTTTAAATTTATTAGTGGTGGAATTTACCCTTGGGATGTTTGCCCAGGGGTTGGTTTTTAAATTTGTAATGATGAAGGATGTTTTGTAGTTTAGTCAACAGTGAAATAGATAACCGATTCTGTCACTTCATAAGGCAAAGTTCTTCCAACTTCAATGAAATGAAATTGCTTTGGTGTAATAGAAGGTACCTGGATTTGGGACTACAAAAACTACCAAAAAACCCACCACTTTAGCTATGTAATCTTAGACTAATCACTTATCCCCTTAGCTTGCTGAGTTGTTGCAAGGAGTAATACAAATGAGGTAATGTATATTTGGAGTCTGATAAACCAGGATAGATTTGACTCGGCCACTGACAGGCTGTGGAGCCGTGGGTAAGTCACTTAGGCTATTTGAGCCTTAGTTCTGTCAACTGTAAATCCTAGACTTGGGGTGCGAGGAAAAACTTCCAGAAGAACAAACCATTTAAGTTGCTGAGTAGGAGTTAAGAAGGTGAAGATCGAGAGGTAGATTGTGGGGGTAAGTATGGTGATCTACACAAAGGAAAGAATGAAGGCCAATATGCAAAAGAGAACATGGTCCTTTCACAGAACAAAAGGGTCAATCTGAGTGAAGAATGGAATCTTGAAAGGAAAATGGGAGTGACTGGAGGTCAAAGTTGAAGAAGAGGTTGGCAGCTAGACCATTCAGGCAATGTATTCTGTATGTGAAGAAATGTGGTCTTTATCCTGAAGGTGGCAGAGACCACTAAAGGGTTTAAAAGTGGGGATATTAGCCTCTGCTCATCATTCGTTAATTTATGCATTTATTCATTCATCCTATATTTAATAAAAATATGTTCTAAGTGCTAGAGATGCCAGGTAGAATCTGAATGTTACCATCAAGTTTAGTGGATCCAATTTTAGATGGTCAAACTATATCCAAACACATATGCCCAAACATCAATATTGCAGCCTACTAGGGTTCTGAACTTGGTCAATGGTGAAGACAGACAGGAAGGATGAATAAAAGACATGTTAATGAGGTAGAATTTCTAGAACCATTTGATGCCACCCCTTTGGGTATGGGAGATATGTGAGAAAGGATCTAAATGACCTCCAAGTTTCTAGCTTAAGTGGCTGGTGGGATGATGGCCCCACTCACCAACATAGAGAACAGAATAGAAGGAGCAAGTTTAGAAGGGATAATGATTGGTTTTGTTTGAGATTTATGGATGGGATTATGGAAGGAAAAATACATCTGGAGTAGGGCAGACCTGAATTCTAGACCAAACACCAACAATTTGAAGGCGTGAGACTTCAGGTGGGTCACTTCAGCTCTCTGAGGATGTACCCTTATCACTAAAGTGGAGATAATCCTAGCATCTACCTCATGAGGTCATTGTCATGATAAATGAGATAACAGGGATAAGGTTCCTGACACAAAGCGGGTGCTCAAACTTGTTAATTCCCCTCTCCCTAGCTTACAGACCTCCTTATTTCCATACTTTGCAAACCAACAAAGAACAGTCACTTTCAACTGGACTTTCTTTTGATAATGCTTGATTTTGCAACCCACCTCCAGGTAATAGAGCTGTGCTCCCCTATTTCTGCGCTTCCTGTAGGGTTAATTTACCCTGGCTTTTTGCATGCTTTGGCCTCTGTTTACTCAGCAGTCCCAAGAGATTTGATCTTCCCTTTGGAGTCATTAATCCTGGAAGGGTCCATAAGAACTCCCTAGAGTTACCTAAAATAATGTAGGGCTTCCTTTAAGGAAGCAGATGGAAATAGCCAAACCCTTTGCATTTTACTACATTCTAAATTGTTCCATGGTCATTACTCACAGTTAGAGTAATACAGTTAATAATAATAATATTACTGAATAATAATCACAAATAGCATTTATCAACAATTTTCTAAATGTATTTCCCATGCACTACCTTACATAAGTCTCACGCACATCAAATAAGTGTCACTAAGGTTTTTATATAACTTCTTTGTGCCTTGGGTTTTTTTTTTTAATCTGTAAAATGGGGATAATATTAGTACCTGCTCCATAGGGTCCTACCAAAGGTTAAATGAATTAATATATGTAAAACACTCAGACTAGTACTAGTAAGTGCTATATAAGTGTTTGCTACACTCATGCCTCATGGAATTGGCTCCAATTTTAGATGGTGAACACATGTCCTGCTTCTTATGTCCAAGCAGTAATATTCCAAGCTGACTAGACCTAAAATATTATGTTTATCTCTATTTTATGAGTATGTGAACTGAGGCACAGAGAGGTTGGCTTACCCAAAGTCATATGGCTATTTAAGTTAGCAGGTGAGCTGGGATTCAAGCCCCACTTTGTCTGGCTTCAAAATCCTGTCTATACATTGATTAGATGGTAGGCTTCTGACTCAAGTGTGATTTCTGCATATGCAGTGAAACTTCCTGGTTTTCCAGAACTTTGTGATGTATCCTCTAGCAGATACATCATAAGCAGCCTGCCTAAACAGCCTGCCCCATGCTAGGTGGGATCAATCGATGTTTGTTGATAGACTGACCAACAGACTTAGCAGATCAGCTCACCACCACCCCGTGCCTGTACAAAGAAAGCCAAGTGAAGGAGCTTCTAAACCCAGGTCAGAAAGATCATCCTGGAATCATAACGTTCCAACCTAGCCAATGTTGGCTGTCCCTTTGCCAGGGATTCATTTGTCATTGCAGGGGACCCATACTGCCTGGTGAATGTCTTTGTTTAAACTGAGCTTCCTCTGTCGTTCATATCCTGAGGTTTGTTGCTTCGGAGAATAAATTGAACTGAAAAAAAGTGCTTGTGCTTCCTCTGGCCCCAGGCCAGGCTGAGCAGTGGGTCAAGCATGGTGTGGGTGCTGCCTGCCCCACCCTCTGGGAGCCCCACATCTCCTGCTGTCACATGGCTTCCAGGCTGCTTTCCTGCTCCAGCTCAGAGCAAAGGCAGGGCCTCCAGCCTTCCCACTCCCACTCCTACCTGCCCCTTGGCTTCCCATCCCCACAGCTGAAAGGAGGAGGGAACCCGAACGCAAGAACATTTGAGGCCATGGCGGAGGAGATTGGGGAACTGGCTTTGGAGCTATAGGTGGGTGGCGGTTGGGTGTTTGTTCACGTCTGCACTCGTGGGAATCTCTGTGGAAAATTTCAGTTAGTTGGGGCCTTGCCGGCCGCCTCTTCACCTTTCATCGCAGGGCAGGCCTGCCTGCTGCCTGGTGCTGGGGAGGAGTAGCAGAAGTTGGTTCACTGCCCTGCAGCCAGAACGATCTGCAGATCTTCCCTCTGAATTAGACTCGCCAGAGGAGAAGATTCCTCTGAATTCTATAGGAGTTTCTCTCCCTCTCTTTTAAATACCCTGCATTTGCATCATTGTTTTGACCTGTCACAAACACAAATGTATTACTCTAATAAAGGCTTAACTTTAATTTGTGCCTTAAGACAACGAAGCTGTCAGTTGCAACTTGGAGAAATTCTTCAAATTGACTGAGCTGAGTCCAAATTGTCTTGGGGTCAAAAGGGCATGGCCTGAGGGGGAAAATCATCTGGGAGGCGGCTGGACTGGCCCAGTCATTTCCTAAAAGAGCCTGGAGACTGCCAGCCCAGCAGCAGAGCGCAGTGCCTAGCTTTTGTGATACTAGGTGCCTCTTAGTAGCTTTGTGCCAGACTGTCAGAACTGGAAAAACATTCCGTGAGACCAGTTCTACTGCTGAGAGAACCACCCTTAACAGTTCATTTACACCCTAGGAGGTAGTGCCGAGCTGGCCAGTGAGGTGCTAGGGCAAGGCACCACTGAGAAGATCTGCTGAAGGCTACAAAGCTCAGGAAGAATGAAAGGTGGCAGGCGTTCCGAGGAACATTTTTCTGGGGGCTGCGGAACCCTCTGATGTATATAGCTTGTCTGGTTCTAAACACAGCTGCTGTGCAAAAGCTACAATTATTACCCCCACATCATCTAGTTCCAGCCCCTTTTTCTTTATTCCTTCTCAGCCTCTTTACCCACTTCCTCCTCTTCTGGGTCCAAGGTGTGGGGCCAGAAAGGGGAGGTTTGTCTGGGTGAGCTGACCCCAGGCCCTGGAAGCACTTAGGCATGGCGCCTCACCACTAATCGCTGGGCTTAGTTGTCTTAAACAAGAGGTCCTTTGTCCGCTGAGATTCCTTCTATGATGACGAAATTCACCTTTCAACAGACTTTTAAAAAGACAAAGATTCTCCAGAACTTCACACTCAGAACATTTTAAGTGATTGTAAGAGATCTGTGACAAAGTTACTGTCAATTGCCTTTAATGCTATGAGATATCATTTCCTGACCTAGCTGAATGCCAGGAATTTCCACTTAACATTATTTCATACAATCATTACTTAATACACCTGTGAAATAGGTATGATTATGCTCCTTCATTCATTCATCACTCACTTAACAAGTCCTCACGAGCCCTCACTGAATCCACACACTGTGTTGGCTATTGAGGATGCAGAGATGAATGAGAAATAGTACCTAATCTCAAAGAGCTCATGGGCTAGGGGAAGAATCAGAGATATAAGCAGGTATGTATATTATGGTGTGATGTGTACAAATGACAGTGGAAAGGATAATTTTTTTTCTAGCACAGCAAAAGAGGGGCATCTAACCTAGACTGAAGTGTATATGTGGAGGGGACGGACAGGCAGGGTTTTCTAAGGAAGGTGATGTCTAACCTGAACTCCAGATAGCCAGTACTAATTATTTAGGTATGTGTTGGGGAGTTGGGGGGCTGTGGGAAAGCAGAGATGAAGGTTGGTCCAGACAAAGGGAGAAGCAGGAAAAGGCCTGTGGAGTAGGTTAATCTGGTTGAATCTTAAATTTGAGGGCAGAGGGGGCTGAGAGAGAGTGGTGAGAGACTGAGGGCTGAGACAGGAGAGACAAGCAGGAATTGATGAGACAGCTAAATGCCTAGGCAGATAAAAAGGGGTCCCCAGAGAATCTCTGACCCAGCCCACAAGTGTTTACATCAGATGCTTTTGTGCAGATGGGGGAGCCTGCCTAGGGCCTTGTCTGAGCATGCCCACATGCGCACTGGGAGAACAGGGTGGAGCCATGGGCAGGGGGAGGAGCTTGGCCTCCAGTTCTTATGTGGTGGCCTGGGATTCAATCTGTGAGGTCAGGGACATATTAGCAGGAGCTCCATCTCCCTTTGCTGAGTTTTTTTTTTCTTTTTTTCCCTTTTCGCCCAATAAAATCCTGCCCTACTCACTCTTCAATGTGTCCGCGTGCCTAAATTTTCCTGGTTGTGTGACAAGAACCTGGTTTTAGCTGAACTAAGGAGCAAAATTCTGCAACACAAACTCATAAAAAAGATCTTTCAAATAAAGAAATCAAGGTTCGGCAAGGTTAAATATGAGCTCAAGGTCATACAACTGCAAGTAAGTACTTGAGTCAGGAATTAAAAGTAGATGCGTTAATTGCAATCCCCAACTCTCTCCCCTATGGTTTGCTGCCTCCGGAATTCTGATGCACAGTTCGGGTTCATATAATTCTTTCACTGCTTTACCAAGCAAGAACTACCACTGCCACGATTCCTGCCCATAATTTGTATTCATATTTCCGTATTTGATTAAAATTTTACACAAAAAATTAATTTAACATTTTAGTATTTAATTCAAAGTCTCAAGCAAAAATAAGACAACCAAAAATGTACCCCAAATAAGCTGGGAAAATTCAGTTTCTGGAAAAATGTATCCTAAGGAAATAAAATTGTATGTAAAGATACATGTACATCTTTGTGTACTAAGATGTTTATCTTAGTGTTGTTTGCAATAGCTCAAGGGAGAAAACAACTTACATGTCCAACAAGGTAGTTTCATATAACAGTAACTAATGATGATATTCACAATATAATACTACATTTTTTTAAAAAGTTGGTCACCAAAAGGTGTTATTACATCACATGCATTGAGCTTTACTCTGTGATCCTTAGATTGGCTGTCTCTTGATAGGTGGGATTAGGAGTACCTTATTTCTTCTTGCTTTTCTGTTTCTTTTGTTCCCTGCTTTTTAAATAAGCATATATTGCTTTTGGACTGAGGCCAAAAAAACAAAAAAAGAGAAAACAATAAAAGAATCTTCATTGAAAACACAGTTCCAATGATAAGTATGTGAGGTAAAGCATATGTTACCTCGATTTAGCCATTCCATAATCTACATATTTTAAAACATCATGTTGTACATGATAAATACATATAATTTTTATTCATCCATTAAAAATAATAAATAAAAACAGTTGCTGTATATGATCCACTACCTGCATAAGCAATCAAAAGAGGGGATTCCTCTCATAACGGCAGGGCCACACTTTCCCAGCTGCTCGTAGCCACATTATGTGATATGTATAGGTTCTAGGAACTTGCTCCAAAATATCAACCCCATTCCCCACTAGCCTACAATTATTACTCTTTTCCAACCTATATAGTAATGGTAATAGCTAATATAGATCAACAGAATGTTTATTATGTGCCAGACACTAGTCTAAATATTTTACATGTATCAGCTCATTGAAATCCTCAATGAAGTAGGTGCTACCAATATTCCCATTTGACAGATGTGCTAACTGGAAAGAGGTGAAGTAACTTTCCCAAAGTCACAGAATAGTAAGCGGTGCAAACAGGATTTGAACAGGGGCAAGCTGGATTAAGAGCCCATGCACTTTACCACTCCATCCACTCTTTGAAGCTAGCCCTTCAAGAACCACCATGTTGCAGTTATCTCAGCATTTTATTTTATTTATTTTATTGTATTTTTAAATTTTATTTTATTTTAAGTTCTGGGATACATGTGCAGAAAGGACAGGTTTGTGACATGGGTAAACGTGTGCCATGGTGGTTTACTGCACCCATCAACCCATCACCTAGGTATTAAGCCCCACATGCATTAACTATTCATCCTGATGCTCTCCCTCCCCCGGCCCCAACCCTGACGGGCCCCAGTGTGTGTTGTTCCTCTCCTTGTGTCCATGTGTTCTCGTTGTTCAGCTCCCACTTATGAGTGAGAACATGTGGTGTTTGGTTTTCTGTTCCTGTGTTAGTTTGCTGTATCTCCGCATGTTGTATCTTAAACGACTCTTATTTGTGTTGGGAGTGGTTGTGTAAAAAACAGGGTCAGCAGTTGCTGGCGAAGTGGGCCCTGTAAGAGCTCTGAGAGAGCTTTCATGTACAAATGGAAAATGGAAACGGTTCAGAGAAATGGACAAGGTTAGAAAAATACATGGCATCTGAGAATCATATGAGGCCAGAAAGAAAGGTCATTCTTTGGAGCTCAGTGGGTGGGGTTATGAGGCCAAAAGGATGCAGTAAGTTCCTTTAATTTTGAGAAGGCAAGCAATAGTTGTTGAATAGTTACTGCTTACTCTGAAACATAATAGATGCTTAGTAAATACCTGTTAAATCAACGTAAGGGTGGATTCTGTTCTTGCTCTCAGCTGCTAGGCAGCTAATCCTTGCTCCAATGAGTTAGCTGATAGAATGTCAGTCGATAAAACATTCTAGGAAGTTAAGTGTTAAGTCGGGAGGGGTGTGGTGCAAACATTTCATGTGTTAGAGTAATAATTTTTTTCCTGGACCAGCCCTGCACACATGTGAAACTGTGTGGTCACAGTATGCCCTCACTGACTATTCGAAATGGGGTTGCCAGAAGAAATGAGAAACGCCCTGCCTCAGACTTCCCCAAAGTATAACAAACGAGAGGTCATCTCTACTCCTAGGAATCTACAAAGACTCCTCAGGTTTCTCTGTGGAAGCCACCGTGAACCTGTTTATTCATTTCTGCATTTGGAGGAATGTGGACTAGAGACTCCTACGTTGAGAAAAGCAAATGTCAAATTCAACATTCAGAAGGGAAGAATATCTTTGGTTTTGATTTTTAAATAGCAATGAGTCAGCTTAACCAGATCCTTCTGCACAAATAATTCCACCTAAGCAATTAAAGGAGAAAAATATTAGAAGATCTTGCATTGGAAGTGTACAACTAATTTTAAGACACAAAGGTTAGTATCCCTTGGGATGTAGTTTCCCATTAAAGATTGCTAATAAGTTACAAATCCTACCACTACTCCCTTCTCAGGTTTCCCACAATTTTACATTTAGAAAGTTAAACCGTGCTTTCTCTTTCTCTCTTGTACATCAGTCTTTTAGATGTGTAGTACTTAAAAAGAAATGCATGAAATTAAAAATGTCCTGGGTTTGGCTGTACTTGTACCTGGGTACAATTAGAGAATTCCAGACAACTGTTTTGAGTTATGCTGCATACCCTAAAAATAGAGCCACCATATTTAAATAGCCTTGAGGAGAAAGGATGGCAGAGGTCCTTAAATCTGGGGCCAGCCCCAGACTAATCCAGACTGAGAAGAATCTGTAATTACTAGGCTTACAAGTTCAAGTCACTCCAAGGCTCACAAGTGTGAGTTAGCACTTAGGACTGAGATGACTACAGGCTGGTGTAGGCTAAAAGAAAAGGGGCAGAAAGCTGTAAGCAGGCCCCGGAGTTAAGTTCAACAAATCTTTGAGAATCACCTATGGTGTGCACGACATACGTGGCGATCGGTCAAGGGGAGAGCAGACCTAAGTGGAATCTAGCTGGTTGCCATTGTATGTCCAAGTTAGTATCAAACAGCAGGAACCCATGTGAAGAGACTAGGTGAACATCAGGGTTAGGAACTTGGATAGATGTGTGGGTAGAAAAAGAAGAGTGAAATAACAGGTCCTAAGTGACTGCTGCAAAGGTGCAGCTTGGCAAGAAGCCAAGTCAAGACTGAGGCAGGGGCGTCTTGTAGGTTTCCTGCCCTAGGGCAGAACTGGTTCCTTAGTGTAGTCCACAGGTGTCAACAAGCAAGCACACCTGGCTAACGTGGAGATGTGGAAAGGATGGGAAATGAGACACTCCTGGACAGGGAGATCAGATTTTTGCTAATCAGTTTGAATCCTGTAGAGGTTGTATATTTTTAATTTAAAATTTTATATCCAGCTTCAAAAACAATAGAACCTAAGTTCATTATAAATAGATGAGAAAATTCTGGTAAGCAAATGAAGAAAATAAATTTCAAGTATAATCCTACCACCAAGATTTTAACATTTTGGTGTGCATTTTATACATTGAAATTCTACTTCCTTAATGGACCCCTAAATTCCACATGTGCCTCCCCATTCCATTTAGTTTGGAATAGTTTCCTGAATATATTTTAAAAGGTTTTCTGTTCAGTCAACGCAGATTTTCCACAGTAACCCTAATATGCTGGCTTTCGTGGCCTCTTAGTAAGTAGATGTTTTATAAGGCATTATTCCTTGATGACTTCTTTATAGGGTTTCTGTGAAATTCACAACCTGTCAGAACAGCATGGCTTCCAAACTGCTCACAGCTCTGCTGGGCAACATAGTGAGCACTCTTTCTAAATGGAGTAAAGCTGATTCTAGGAAAAAAGAGACTGACTCGGGGAGCAAGTGAGAAAAGGGAGGCTAAAGGAGAAGGTGAAACATTGAAGTCATAAGCAGAAGGCGGGAAAAGTGAGTCAAGGACACAGTCCAAAGGTGAGAAAAGATAATAAAGTCAGGTAACATGGTTACCAGAGGCTGGGAAGAGTAGTGGGGGGTTGGAGACTTGGGGGGAGGTGGGGATGTTTAATCAGTAGAAAAAAAATAGAAGAATGAATAAGACCTGCTATTTGATAGCACAACAAGGTGACTATAGTCAATAATAACTTAATTGTACATTTTAAAATAAAGAGTGTAATTGGATTGTTTGTAACTCAAAGGATAAATGCTTGAGGGGATGGATACCTTATTGTCCGTGATGTGCTTATTTCACATTGCATGCTTGTATCAAAACATCTCCTGTACTCCATAAATGTAAACGACTACTATGTACCCACATAAATTAAAAAATGTAAAATGAGGTAAACAGTGTGACTATGACAGGAAGAAATGAATGAAAAAAACAAGTTGTAGCTGCTTATCTCTCTCTTATCGTTCATACACCTAGATATTAGTTTTCTCTTTACATTTAAGGAGAGCCTGGCATAATGAAATGAGCCCATTGCTGGAGGCCAGAAGACCTGGGTCCCACTCCCAGGTCTGCCATTAACCTGCTGAAAGATCCTAGGCAAGTCTCTTACCTGCTCTGGATCTAAATCTCCCCACTTGTAAAATGATGGGCTTGGAGTACATGATATCTAATGGTCTGTTTTGTCCTGGGTGTCTCATATTGCTAGGTATATACAGAATCAATTTCACGTTAAAATATAATTCCAAGTACCATTTAGAATTTGGTTGTGCATCATGCCCACCACATGGATTTAATGCTAAAGTGTTATGTGGAGACAAACAATTATAATTGTTTTAATTACCCAGAGTAGCTAGTAATTTCTATAAGACTTGGGAGCACTGTCTTAAGAATGCTATTATTACACTGTCACTTTTCAACAGTCTTTCCCATTTAGGCATGATAATTTCAATGTCCCAGGAGTGGGGACAAGATTGCTATTAGGCTGATAATCTTGCTGGGAATCTTTTTCTTCACCCCTGCCCCGTTAGTATGAAGGTTAACGCTGAGCAGTGAGAGTCTCTTAGACTCCATCCAGTTACTCCACCAAAGAATGTGAATCGGATGCAACGTGTCCAGGTTATTGTCAGGCCTGCATAAGGCCTCAGGCAATTATATATAATCACTTCCTTGTAGCTTTGAAAAGGTGTCTGACAGAAGGTATCGTCTATCAGGTACCGGACTAGCTATCTGATTCCAGAGTTCTCTTCCTTGCTTGGTTTGGTCGGCGTCAATATGGCTGTGTGTATAGGGGGTGGTGGTCAGGCAGTTGTTCAGCTTGATTCTCCAGGACCCCCCAGGATAGTCACGTGGGCTGGAAATCTTTCTGGGCAGTTAATCCTAAGCAACGTTAAGCCTTCCATCTTTCACACATGCAGCACTGCTTTATGTTTTCAGAAATAAAATAAAAACCAGTTGTAATTTGGTGCGAATTTCACACGTGCACAAGCATCTAAAAGGCTTGTTCTTTCTACTTACCCCCACCAGGAAACCTTAAGTACCCAGTCAAACTGTGCTTCCCTCCAGGGTTTATTGCTGAGTCCTGTGGGCTCCAGGGAAAGGGTCTTGGTTCCTTCCTACTTATTCTTTGTTCTTTGATGTGTCTAACTGCACCTTGCTCTCCACCAGATGCTAAAAGATTAGACTGCCTGCAGAGAGAGCTCCATTTTAGAAGGAACCGCTGCTACCTGGTAATTAGCCTCTCACCACTCTTAGCAGTTTTCCTTTTACCAGGAGTTAAAACCCCATGAAGGGTTACAATTTGGTCAATGAATTTCTTCTGCCTCTGCCCTGAAGGAGCTCCCTTTCCTAGTTCCCCAGGTGATTTACTGAGTGCAAACTTTCAAATTATGTTCAGCTTATTTCCTAGAAAACTTCTTGTAGCTGCCTATATTGGTAAATGTGTAAAATATGAGCCTTTTTTAAAAATGTCAGAATATTTGCATTTTTACCGAAAAGTAAAACGGTCTTTAAAAAGAATCCCTCCTAGGGCTTATTCCTCAAGAAGTTCTGAGATTCCTGGATGTAGCCTGCAGAAAAAGGCTTACCTTCAGAGGGGTTTAAGCTCTCTGTAAATAAGGTGCACACCTACTGATGTTTATAAACAGAGCTCAGTCGAGGTGAAGGAGTGCAGACCAAGATTTCACCAGATGGCTAAAATTAAATCAGCATCACTGAAAACATGCTTAGCCTAGAATTGCACTAAATGGTGTCAAAATGCAGAACTATCTCCATACTTACTGTTCTAATTAACACAAGTCCAATCCTCTCACTGGAGTGTTCTGCTTGGTTCTGGCTTCCAAAATGCTATTCGGAGTTCAGGATTTGAAGAGTAAAGGACTGATGGAAATTAGCCAGAAGGAACTAGTTCACAGTTGTCCCCACAAATATGCTGAATGACAATGTGCTTATACTATTATAGATGGAACTGGTTCTGGGCCAGTGCCACAGTGGGTGATTGGGGTAAGTTACAAAAGGGATAATACATGGAGAAGCTCTGAGGTTCACCAAAAGACCAGAAGAAAAATACCAGGTGGTTGGCCAGACACACTGGCTCATGCCTGTAGTCCCAGCACTTTGGGAAGCTGAGGCAGGTGGATTGCTTGAACTCAGGAGTTCGAGACCAGCCTGGGCAACATGGCGAAAGTCCATCTCTACCAAAAATACAAAAATTAGCCAGTCTTATAACCCAGTCTCAAAATAAGTAAATAGATAAAAAAATTAAAAACAAAATTTAAAAATTAAAAAAAGAAAATGCCAGGTGGTGGACTTAAATTTTTATATTTATTTTTCTTTTTATTTGAGACGGAATCTTGCTTTGTCGGCCAGGCTGGAGTGCAGTGATGTGATCATATTTCACTGCAGTTGAACTCCTGGGCTCCCACCTCAGCCTCCTGAGTCACTGGGCCTACAGGCATGCACCACCATGTCCAGCTAATTGTTTAATTTTTATAGAGACAGGGTCTCCATATGTTGCCCAGGCTGCTCTTGAACTCCAGGCCTCAAGCAATTCTCTTGCCTTGGCCTTCCAAAGCTCTAAGATCACAGGCATGAGCCACTGTGCCTGGCCCAGGTGGGTGACTTTAAAAGGAATTGGTGAACAAAGTAGGTTGTCAGAAGGAGATTTTATAAGTCAATGCCAGCAGAAAGCTTTTGATATGAGAAGCCATGATTTTCTTTTCAGACCTGTGCAAAGGCTAGGGAGTGTTGAAGGAGGGGTTCAAATATGTGCACATATTGGTGAGGAATGTTCTGAGCATCCCCACTCTCAGATAGGTTGGTGTGGGGAAAATTCAGTAACAAGGGATGGAGAGTACGTGAGGCAAGCTGCTTGGGTAGCCCCTTGTTGTGCATGTGGTCTGTGGGCCAATTGGTAAAGAAACAAATGTCAAGGATGAGCAAAGTGATGCATAAAGGTGAATGAAAGATGGTAAAATGAAGCCTAAACTCAGCGATGATGCACGCAAACCGTTATCCCAGCAGAAGGCAAAAGGGGAGCAAGCCTGTAAGACCTGCAAAGAGAATACCAGGAATCTCTAGGACACTCCCTCTCTCTTAACCTCCCCAAGTCCAACTGCACCTACTGCAGAGCCATCTCTCCTATCTTTACCTCTTTCTATTCTCACTACCACTGTCTTAATCCAGGCTACCATCTTCTCTCACCTGAACTATAGCAGCCCCAACCTGGCTACCTGTCACCTGTTTTACCCCCTCCTCCACCTATCCCTTAAACCATCATTCCTCAAAGTGTAGTCTACAGACCAGCAGCATCGGTCTCACCTGGGAGCTTGTTAGAAAAGTATATTCTCAGGCCTCACCATATATCTATAGAATCTAAACCTGCATTTTAACAAGATCCCCAGGTGATTCATATGCACTTTACAGCTTGTGCAGCAGTGCCCTAACTACGTTTAGGCTGGTGTCTCTAAGACACAACTCTGACCATGTCAAGTCCCTGCTGAATATCATCCAGCTACTCCTAACCCCACCCTGTACCTCACCTTCAAGGCACATGGCTTCACATGCCACAAACAGCTCCCCTTGGTATGACTTCTGCCCACTTTTCTAGCCCAGGGTCTCATTTCTCCTTTAGCAACACCAAACTGCTTGCAGTTTCATTGTTTAAACCAGGTTTTCTAATCTCTTCTGCCTCTAACACTCTTCTTCTTTCCGCTGGCTAACTCCAATTCTTGCTTCACACCTTAGCTTAGATGTCCCATCTGTTAGGAATCCTTTCTACTACGTCCTCACCCATCTTTATGGGTTAGGTGATCTCACATTACCCCCTGCATACATCACTTAGCTCAAACTGCTGTGATTAACCATGGATGTGCCTGTCTTGTCTGCCAGCCTATGTGTTCCTTGGTGGTAATGCCTGTGTCTTGTTCATCTCAGTGTCCCTGGAGCCGAGGAGAGTATGTGGCACAGAACAGGTGCTCAGTAATCTGTGTTGAATTGAAGGGACAGTAGAAAGGATCACAAAAGGGTAATGGCATACACAAAAAGGAAAGGGCAGGCACATGAAAATGAAGCCCAGAGTTTGGGCAGATAAAAATTACAAACAGGAAAACAAAAGAGCTCAAAAAAGACAATAAATAATAGAGTAAAAAGCACGCTAAAGGAGAGATGAGGCGTTGACTTTTAAAGTGTTTATTAAGGAGAAGGTTAAGACTGATGAAACAGTTCTCTGTCTCTGTTTTTGTGTGTGGCTGTTATGGCTGAGACTTACCTATGAAAATGTGAAATCAGAGGGTTAAAATGACCAAAAGGAAATTCATTTACTTGCCACCTGGAAAGATGATCAGCTGATACTGGTTTATCTGAGAGAAAACCAATAGTTATGTGTGTGATTCTAAATATTTCAGATCTTGAATATTCAAATAAATATTGCCCTTGTCAAAATAGACCCCTCAGATGATGCAAATGCTAATAGCTGGGTGTAGCCTGTTCTCACACTGCTACGAAGAAATACCCGAGGCTGGGCAATTTATTTTTGTTTAAAGAGCTTTAATTGATTCACAGTTCCGCATGGCTGGGAAGGCCTCAGGAAACTTACAATCATGGCGGACGGGCACCTCTTCACAGGGCTATAGGAGAGAGAATGAGTGCAAGCAGGGGAAATGCCAGACACTTATAAAACCATCAGATCTTGTGAGACTTGCTCACTATCATGAGAACAGTATGGGGGAAACCTCGCCCATGATCCAATTACCTTCATCTGGTCCCGCCCTTGACACATGGGGATTATTATAATTCAAGATGAGATTTGGGTGGGGACACAGAACCAAACCATATCACCAGGTGACCACACACCAGGATTTGTCCAAGACAGGCCTGGTTTATGCCTGTTGTGATAATATCCTTATTACAAGTGCCCCTTGTTATCCTCTAAAGTGTCTAGGTTAGGTTCATAAATTATATGGTCACCTAGAAGTAGTCAACACTTATTGAGTTCTTCCTATGTGTCAGACACTGTGTAAAGTACTTTACATGAATATTCTCACTAGAAGCTTACTATGATCCCTTTTGAAATAGACATACAGTTCACATAACAGTAAATTAATCAAATTCATCCTTTTAAAGTGTACAATTCAGTGGTTTTTTGTATCTTCATTATGTTGTACAACTATCCCAACCGTCTAATCCCAGAATATTTTCATCACCTCCAAAAGAAGCTCTATGCTCATTATTAGTCACTCCCACCCAGCTGCTGGAAACCACTAATTTACTTTCAGTCTCTAAGGATTTGCCTATTCTGGATAGTTCATAGGAATTGAATCATATAATATGTGACTTTTTCTTTCTGGCTTCTGACAATTCCATTTTACAGCTGAGGAAACTGAGGCTCAGAGAGATTAAGTAGCCTACCCACGATCACTCTTCTAGTGGGTAGAGGAGTTGGAACTAGACCCAGGTGTGTCTGGCTCCAAAGCAAACATTCTTAGCCACCATGCTGTGCTGCCACCTCATATTTATTGCAAGGGCTCAGCACATTCTTGGAACTCCTCTTTGGCCCTCTGTAGCTGGGCACATTCTTTCCAAAATGCCTCACAAATCTTCATTATTTGAGAGGGAATTTAGTGTTTGGGAAGAGCCAAAAGTCATAAAAAGCAAATATGGTAACAAAAGTGGACCATCAAGCAGGGTCATTGCTATAGACTGACTTGTATTCTCCCAAAATTTATATGTTGAAGCGCTAACCCTCAGTGTGACTTTATTTAGATAGGACTTTTAGGATGTAATTAAGGTTAAATAATATAAATATGGGGTCCTTATCCGATAAGATTGGTAGCTTTATAAGAAAAGGAAGATTCTCTCTCTCCCTCTCTCTCTCTTTCTCTCTCCACCATGTAGAAATGTAGTGAAAAGGCAGCCATTTACAAACCAAGAAGAGAGCCTTTACCACAGTCCAACCATACTGGCACCCTCATCCAAGGTCTCCAGCCTCTAGAAATGTGAGGAAATAAATTTCTATTCTTTGAGCCATCCACTCTATGGTATTTTGTTATGGTAGCCTGAACTGGCTAAGACAGTCATATTTAGGGATAAAAAATGAGGCATAACCATAAAGTCAGGAGAATGAATGATTATCATCTGTAACTTTGAGAATAATTTCCTGAAGGGGGCATAAGAAATATTTTGAATGCCAGAGTCAGCATTGGAAACAGGGGAAGCATCTATCTATACGATATTTTGTATGACACTATGCTTTTAACTTTTAGAATATCTATTGTATTTCTCTGGAAAAATATAACAAGTATAAGAAAAAAGTAAAAATAACCCATTATGCTACTATTAATGATATGCTGTATTTCCTTCCAATCTGTCTTTTCTTGAAACCTTAATCGTATAGCCTGTATTTTTTTAAAGCACACAATTAATATGTAAGATACATTAAAATTTCTCTCTTTTTAAAAATCTTTTAATTTTAGGTTTGGGTGTACATGTGAAGGTTTGTTACATAGGTAAATTCATGTCAAGGGATTTTCTTGTACAGATTATTTCATCACCCAGATATTAAGCCCAGTACCCAATAGTTATCTTTTCTGCTCCCCTCCCTCCTGCCACACTCCACCCTCAAGTAGACCTCAGTGTCTGTTGTTTCCTTCTTTGTGTTCATAATTTCTCATCATTTAGCTCCCACTTATAACTGAGAACATGCATTATTTGATTTTTTGTTCCCATGTTAGCTCCCTAAGGATAATGGCCTCTGGCTCCATCCATGTTCCTGCAGAAGACATGATCCTGTTCTTTTTTATGGCTGCACAGTATTTCATGGTCTATATGTACCACATTTTCTTTATCCAATCTGTCATTGATGGGGATTTAGGTTGATTCCATGCCTTTGCTATTGTGAATAATGCTGCAATGAACATTTGCGTGCATGTGTCTTTATGGTAGAATAATTTATATTCTTCCGAGTATATACAGTAATGGGATTGCTGGGTCCAATGGTAGCTCTGCTTTTAGCTCGTTGAGAAATTGCCATACTGCTTTCCACAATGGTTGAACTAATTTACACTCCCACCAACAGTGTATAAGTGTTCCCTCTTCTCCGCAACCTTGCCAGCATCTATTATTTTTTGACTTTTTAATGATAGTCATTATTTTTAATACCATTTGACTTGCGTGAAATGGTATCTTATTGTGGTTTTGATTTGCATTTCTCTAATGATCAGCGATACTGAGCTTTTTTATATGCTTGTTGGCTGCATGTATGTCTTCTTTTGAAAAATGTCTGTTCATATTCTTTGCCCACTTTTTAATGGGGTTGTTTGTTTTTCTCTTGTAAATTTGTGTAAGTTTCTTATAGAATCTGGATACTAGACTTTTGTCAGATGCATAGCTTGCAAATATTATCTCCTATTCTGTAGGTTGTCTGTTTACTCTGTTGATAGTTTCTTCTGTTGTACAGAAGCTCTTAAGTTTAATTAGATCTCACTTGTCAATTTTTGCTTTTGTTGCGATTGTTTTTGGTGTCTTTGTCATGAAATCTTTGCCCATTCCTATGTCCAGGATGGTGTTATCTAGGTTGTCTTCCAGGGTTTTTATAGCTCTGGGTTTTACATTTAAGTCTTTAATCCATCTTGAGTTAATTCTTGTATATTATGTAAGGAAGAGGTCCAGCTTCAATCTTCTGCATATAGCTAGCCAGTGATTCAGGCACCATTTATTGAATATGGAGTCTTTTCCCCATTGCTAGTTTTTGTCAGCTTTGTCAAAGATTAGATGGCTGTAGGTGTGCAGCCTTATTTCTGGACTCTCTATTCTGCTCCATTGGCCTATGTGCCTGCTTTTGTACCAGTACCCTGCTGTTTTGGTTACTGTAGCCGTGTAGTATAGTTTGAAGTCAGGTAACGTGATGCCTCCAACTTTGTTCTTTTGCTTAGGATTTCCTCGGCTATTCGGGCTCTTTTTTTGTTCAATGTGAATTAAAAAAAATTTTTTTCTAGTTCTGTGAAGAATGTCATTGGTAGTTTGATGGGAATTGCATTGAATCTGTAAATTGCTTTGGGCAGTATGGCCATTTTAATGATACTGAGAATGTCTTATTTCAAATGTTGTTGAAGGTGGTTGTTGATCAGTTAATTGACAAAATTTGCTAAAGCAAACACTAATAACAAATCATATACATATACATACAGATTATCTCAAATTTTTTATTTTAACATAAAATGTATACATTTTATTCATATTCTAACCGTTTGATATAGGGCCAAGATCTTTTCTTTAGTATGGACTTCTGATTGTATTCCCTTTTGTCTTTCTTCCATAAACCACATCCATAATCTGTCATCGATGATTTCCAGTCTTGGTTTATTTAACATGGAGCAAGAATATAATGATTTCAAAGCAGCGAGTACAGAATCTTTCCAGATTTTGATGTCTTTCCTCCCTCAATCTTTTGTTGCTGTCATATCCAAAACTAATTTGACAGCACATTTTTGGGGACTCCCCCTTATTGAGTCTTTGTAAAAATATCAATTTAAGTTTCATAGAAACAACTCTTGCTATTAGTGCTCATAATAATTTTTGATATATATACCATTTAATTAAATGGTGTAATTATAATAATAAGTAGAGCTTGTCAAAAATATTTTCAAGAACATAATCATTAGTAAGCATGGGACTCAATTGGTCACTGTCAAAGTGTACAATTGTATTTGAGTCACCTACTAGCCATGAGTTTTCATCACAATGTGGGCATCTGCCAATGTTTTTTTGTTTGTTTGTTTGTTTTTTGTTGTTTTGGTTTTTTGAGAAGGAGTCTTGCTCTGTCGCCCAGGCTGCTGGAGTGCAGTGGCACGATCTCAGCTCACTGCAAGCTCCGCCTCCCAGGTTCATGCCATTTTCCTGCCTCAGCCTCCCAAGTAGCTGGGACTACAGGCGCCCACCACCACGCCCGGATAATTTTTTGTATTTTTTAGTAGAGACGGGGTTTCACCGTGTTAGCCAGGATGGTCTCAATCTCCTGACCTCGTGATCCCACCACCTCAGCCTCCCAAAGTGCTAGGATTACAGGCATGAGCCACAGCGCCCAGCCCGCATCTGCCAATGTTTTAAAGAGGGAATGGAATGCATTATATGCACATTATTAAGTGGAAGTTGGTTAAGAAAGTTTCTACCATCCTTGCTTCTTAAAAAAAAATTTCAGACATGTACAGAGTAAAAAGTTAAAGTCCCCTTATTCTGTCTCCTCTCCAGGAATATTGCTGTTACCAATTTGGTGTATATTCTTCCAGATTTATTACTATGCATATATCTATACATGTGCATTGCTGAAGTGCATATGCATATGTGCATGTGTATATGATGTGCCAGGCACTGTACTAAGACCTTGATGTGAATTATTTTATTTAATCCTCACAACAACCCTATGAGATAATATCACTATTGTCTTTATTTTACAGATTAGTAAACTGAGGCTCAGAAAGGTTCAGTAATTTGCTCAAGGTCACATAATGACTAGTTTGTCTCCCTCTTAAGAGGACTATTATACTAATGTATATGAATCAAGTTAAATGTCTGGGTCCATTTATCCACTTATTCAGTAAACATTTATTGAATGTCCACTCTGCCAGGCACTGTATTTAATTCCAAGAATTCAAACACGTGGTTTTTATCTTCAGATATCTAGAAGAGGTAGATCAATCTGTGAGCTAAATGATTTGCCCCAATTCGTCCAGCTAGTAAGTGAAGAGAGCAAGATTACAATCCCGATTTATTTTAACGAATTGGTATATAACAGTTGTTGGTGCACAGAAAATTTGGTAGATTTGTTTTTAGAGCTAGCCACTTCGAATATTATTGTTTTCATGAGAAGATGAGTTTGAAGCCCCCAGGAATCAGTGTTCAATTGTTATGACCCAATAAATTAAAGATTATAAATCCAAGTTATGAATGATTTGTTTAAATTATAGAGATGATAGATATAGATAGATAGATAGATAGATAGATAGATAGATAGATAGATAGACATTTAAAGGCAGATATTAGGATGAGACAGGATTCAGGATTGCAGTTCCAATTCCTTAAGGGGGAGGACTGACGGGTGGTAAAGAATTTAGATCTGCTAAGGAGCTTGATTAGGATATTGAAAAGTACCAGCTTAAAAAAGAGCAAGCAATTGTACAGAGAATCAGAAGTCCAGAGAAAACAGAAAAGAGAAAGAAAAAACAGGAAAGTTGTGTATAAGGCAGTATTACAAGAAAGAGAATCATAACATCAAAATTGAGAAATTTGATCATAATGGTAGAAAAAATTAAAGGCTGCATGTTGAGACAGAACCAAGACCTTACCTATTACATAACACATTCCACGAAGCTGGCCAATTTCAACGTACACTATGGAGGACTGAAGGAAAATGCCTCTCGTGGAGATAGGGGTGGAAAGCTTGAGCCACATGAGTGTCTGACCTCCAAAAGCATAAATGCCAAAGGCTTTTAGAGCCAGTTGGAAACACTTACAAGGATGGAAGAATCAGGGAATTATTCTTATAAACATAGTATGGGATCTTACGGAAGGAAGCAAAAAGAAGGCCTTAATTAGAAATCTTAAAAGAATGGCTACATATGCTTTGTAATTGCAGAAACATGTAAATATACAAACACATGGAACATGGCAGTGTTGATAGGGAGGATTAAGTGCCCTGATGGAAAATAAGAATAAAATATGAAAGGGAGAAAGGAAAATCTTGAGCTTCTTAAATTGCTTGCAAAAAAAAACTGGAGTGTATGACGGAATTTGGTCCTCATGACTGAAATGTTTCTTTGGTGTTGGAAAAAGTACTGCTGTCATCTCTTTTATAAATTCCTTTTTTTTTCATAATAAAAATCCCGTGGCAGCTCCTTGTCCATGAAGGATTTTAAAAATAGGAGCAATTTCATGTGTCTGCAATGGTCTGTGTCAGCACTTGCCCTAGGCAAGGTTGCCACACAGGCAAAAATGTACCCCTCTCCCCTATAAACAGGCCCTCCCTGGCAACCCCATTCCCTTGGTGCCCCCCCCAGTGGAACTGACCCCCTTTTCTTGGACTACACCTCCATTGTGATCTCCCGCATCAAATCAAACCCCCTTTCCCTTGGTAGAGCAGCTCTGTCTCCAGGTGCAAGGGATGAAATAAGTTTCACCCTTTGCAGCCTATTTTCATTTAAAAATCGGACTGGGGTTAACCCAAATGAATCTTGAGTCGGTGGAGCTCTGGGCAGTAAAACCAAGTAGAGAGAAGTCCATGGGGAGAGGGGCGTATTTTTGGTCGGTGGGGGAAGGGGGTGAGGTAGGCCGCCTTCCTGAAAGCTATTAAATCCCAGATGTGGGCTCTGTTCAGTTTGGTGCTGCCTTGAGGGAGGGGGGAAGTGGTGGTGGATGGACTCTCTGACCTCTCAAGGTTGCTGTTAATTCTATGGGTCGGTGATTTCCAGCTACATTTCCCCGCGCCTGGCTTCCTTTGCAGC
This sequence comes from Nomascus leucogenys, assembly GCF_006542625.1. NCBI lineage: Eukaryota > Metazoa > Chordata > Mammalia > Primates > Hylobatidae > Nomascus > Nomascus leucogenys. The sequence goes on along the minus strand of NC_044406.1, from coordinate 117,841,184 downwards.
ACTGTAGGCACCGCGTGACTCGCCTTTAACTAGGGGTTTTCAGCAGCCAGTCTTTGTGCCTATCAGCCAGGGCTCAATTTTCCCACCATGGTCCTCCCTGCAACAGCAACCCCTGGGCTCAGCAATAGTGGAGGCTGAAAATCAGCCCCAGCCATACTCAGCTCAAAGAAATTTTTTACAGAGAGCTCTTCAAAGCTCCTGTTCTCAGAGAAGCATAAGAAAGGGACTGTTTTGTGCTCACAGTGTGTGTGGGCTTTATGAAGAAAAAAAAAATCTGTGGCCTTATGTGAACAGAGTATGCTGTATGCAGATTTGGTGGGCAAAGCTACAAAATGAAATCTACTCAAGGGGCTCATATAATCATATGGTCAATTTCATGTTGGATCAACAAACATTCAGGAGCCCAGTACTATGTGCCAGGCTCTGAATTAGAACTGGTGAGTAACAAGAAAAATAAAGCAAAGTCCCTGCTATGGAGGAATTCAGTCTAATGGGGAAGATAGACATCCAGGGCAAGAAGTGCTATGCTTGAGGTAAGTGAGGGTGTTTGGAGGCATAGGGGAGCTTGCCCTTGGCTCAGCCTGCGGCTGATAGGGTTTGAAGAAGGCTTCCCTGGGGAGATGACATCTGAGCTGAGTAGGAATAAGCCAAACCAAAGAAATGTGGAAAGAGCAATAGGTGGAGAAGGATGACATGAGCAGAGGCATGTAGGCATGCAATGACTGGACAGGTATGGGGAACTAAGAGCAGGCTGCAGTTATTAGAGGGGAAAGTGTCAGGAGGAGGTGGGCAAGAGGCTGGAGGGGCAGGCATGGCCACAGGAGGGAGAGAGAACTGGGTATCCTGTGCTGAGGAGTACAGGCTTTATCCTGAGGGGGAGCCACTGAAGGATTTCAAGCAGGGGAGTAATAGGGTTGGATTTACATCTTGACTAAACTATCTGTCAATTTGGAAGAAATCATTCAAATTGCCCATGGGATGAACTGACTAAAGAATTCCATTGAAAGGGTAAATTTGCAGATGTAGCCATAGTTAAGTGCAAGGCTCTCTTTTTCCAAGGTGGTTTGTCATGAGGCTTTTTTAGTGATGTCGCTAAAACAACATACAGACAGATAAGTGGATCTATCTGTAAAGGTCAACATCTTTGAGAAGGATGCATGTCCTCTAAACAGTGCTTAAAGCAAACAGGGCTCGCAGACAGTCTTGTGGCTTCTACCCTTTATTCTGTGCTGCAGTAACAGTATCAGGTTAGGAATGCAAATTGTGCTATCATCTTTTTGTTTTGTTTAGCAAAAGTCATCTGGGAAGGCATTGTTTAACCTGAGTTGCAGCCATCTAAATCTTGCTGAAAAGGAATATTTTGGATTAGAGTTCTGCAGCCATTCTGGAAATAATGTAAGTTGGTTTCATTATAGGGTTCTTTGTGTCTAGCATTGCTTCTAAATGCAGTTTGCAGCTAGGTATGTAGGGTTCAATTCCCTGATTGAAAAATGAAAAACTATGTGCATCCTTGCAACATGATTAGATTTAATAACTAGTTTTCCTCCTCCCTCTTTGTTTATTAACGTCACCTTGGCCAGGTGCGGTGGCTCATGCCTGTAATCCCAACACTTTGGGAAGCCAAGGCAGGTAGATCACCTGAGGTCAGGAGTTCAGAACCAGCCTGGCCAACATAGTGAAACTCCACCTCTACTAAAAATACAAAAATTAGCTGGGTGTGGTGGTGTGTGCCTGTAATCCCAGCTACTTGGGAGGCTGAGGCAGGAGAATTGCTTGAACCTGGGAGGCAGAGGTTGCTGTGAGCCAACATCGCACCACCGCATCCCAGCCTGAGCAACAGAGTGAGACTCTGTTTCAAAACAACAAGTCACCTCAATTTGCCAGACACAAACTCTTTTACCCCACGTTCCTGTTTTGTCACTCTGTGAGCAGCTATGCATGCTTTATCAATTTCGCCTTTCCAGAGCCTGGACCTCAACCTGCAGAATTAAGACTTTTAACCGCACCAGTGAATATTCAGAGGAATCTCATTTCTCCTTTCTCAGACCCTAACATTCAGATATTCTTCTGTTGTGTCCTGCCTTGGCATATCTGTGATCTGGCATCTTCCCAGAAAGGCTCATTATGTCTATTAGACTGGCATTTGGGGACTGGAGGGTTCAAATGTGGAGCCAAATGCCTTCATTAGTCTTTGTAGCAACTAATGAGCCATGTATGTGACAACTCTGTCATCCTACTAAGGCAGTGGAGCAGTGATTCAAATGTCAACAAGAAAGAGTTTATAGATCAACAATGTTCACTGTCATCGGGAAAATATAAGGGGGCAGATTAGACGTGGTATGCCACCTATTTGACATTGCTGTTTGTTTCTACCTTTAGAAGTCTAAATAGTCCTGGTACTCGTTTATTTCATGTTAATCTTTATCTATCACCGAAAAGAAAAATAAGCTCTGCTCAATGCCATGCTCTACCAATTTTTTCCTTAATGTTATTACAGGTTTGGTTGGAACTTTTGAAGCCCATAACAAAGCAGGTAAAAAGTAAGTATGGAAAATCATTTAAGGAATAGGGTTCACAGTTAGAGCTTGAAAAAGGTTTCAGCAACCTCACACAATTTCTCATTTTAATATAAGGGGAGAAAAGGGCTTTGAGATATTATTTCAACCCTTCACACATCCAGTAAATTCAGCAATTTAGAAAATTGTTTTAATTTTGCCTGAGATGAAAGAAATCATGCTGCTGGATCTTTGAGTAAATGTGAAGAACTCTGGTAATTACAGTACTCTGGACTGGTTTGAGGAATATATCTCATTTTCTGGCACTGCAAATCTTCGAGCATCCTTGATGTCAATCTGCAATGCCATTCACTGTCTGCCTGAAGATTCTTTAGTTATATCCTGTCACAAACATTATTCATTCGCTTTAGTTCATATTTAAGTGCCTAATATGTATGAAATATTTTCTCCCTATATTTTACAATCTAGTGTGATGGTTCTCAAATTTCAGTGTGCATTAGGATCGCCTGAGTTTCTTGTTAAATGCCGATTCCTGGGCCTTATTCCTGGGTTGCCAATAACCTGCATGTTTACAAAATTCCACAGATGTTTCTGAGACAGGCGGATTTCTATCAGGACTTTGCACTGTTTTAATGTCTCTTTTACTTGTTCCTCTTCCTCTACCTGCTCTTTACATGTTAGTGCTTCCCAAAGTTCTGTCTGTTCCCACTGCATAAGGATCACCTGTCACATTATTCCAACAGCTTCCAAATCGATTCCCCTCATCCACCATCTACATTACTCCCAAAGAAATCTATTGAAAATACCAACCTGATCACATCACTCTTCTTCTTAAAATGCTTCCATGGCTCCCTACTACCTACCCTTCGAGGAATAAAGTCCCAGTTCCTTAGGATGGTACACAAAGCATTGAACTCTGGCTACCTTCCTAGCCTTGTCCTTGCTACTAGCTACCTCGTATTCCTACCTCTGCTGACTTTGACAAAACTAATCTCAGATGGAGGCTTAGCAGATAAAATACAGAATGACCTATTAAATTGTAATTTTAGATAAAGAATAATTTTCTTATATGAGCACGTCTCATGCAATTGTTGTTTATCTGAAATTCAAATTGAACTGGGAGTCCGGTGCTTCTTATTCACTAAATCTGGCCACTCTACTCAGGTCTCAAGTCCTCTAGTAGAACATCCTTGACCTCCTCCAAACTCTTTCCTCCCTTCTGTGCTTCCCCAGTACACAGTGCTTATAGCATTTTAGGGTGTTATAACCGTCTAGATGTCTGTCTCTTCTACTAGACAGTGAGCTCTTAGTTGTCTTTTTACTCCCAATACCTTCTTTGCATATAATGGGCACCAACAAATATTTACTGAATCAATGGTGTTAATGCTGCATGTGTGCATTTATGTTTTGTGTAAAAGTTAATTTTCAAATGCAAGCAGGTGTGAAGATAAGTATATGTGTTTTCTTAATGTATAAGATAGATGGAGGCATCAGTCCATCGTGCTTCGAATTCTCTTTATGAGATACTTAGGCCCGGTAATGTACACCTGCCTCAGCTGAAGTTGAGCCCTTCTCTCAGTCAGGAATGCAGAATCTCAACTAGCAAGTGCTGTATTTTTCTGAATGGGATACTTAGGAGAGGACACAGTAGGCCCCAAAGGGGCACATTTATACAAATAAAATTGAAGGGAGAGACGTTAGAAAGAGGAGTGGGAGAACTTTCCCAATCGCTATACACATAGAGTCACAAACCAGATATTGTGACACTTTATACATGTGATAAATGGAAACACAGAAATCTGTAGGAGGGAGTCATGGGGAGGAGAGGGAAGAGGAGAGGGGTGTGTGTGTGTGTGTGTGTGTGTGGATCTATAACTGTTGTGATGGACATTTAAATAAAACTTACGGAGATATTGTGTTTTAAGATCCTAAGGAGATTGTTTTCAAATTTATCGTGAAATTTTTCCCAGTGGACCCTGGACATCTGCGGGAAGAACTTACAAGGTATAGTGATTACTTGTGTGTCTCTGCATGATGTTACTTAAGAATCATTATTCTCCATTCATTGGAGGGCAAGTGCTTCTGGCCATTCTCACAAAACTTGGCTTTAAGTCACTGTCTGGGAGATGGTGAGGATCTGGAGAGAGGGTGGGCCTAGCTCGTTCCCTAGGTGTTCATCTTCCAAAGGGTGGAGACTACAGGAAGAAAGAGGGGTGTTCTAGAAGTTCAAGCCTGGGTATCCACTTGGGGGTTATGCCATTAACTACTACAACAATGAGTGTGCTCTCCTTCATGACATCTGTGTTTCAGTCAGAGAGGGCAGCTTAACAGCACAGGTATAATACCAGCGGATTTCCACGGAAATTGAAAATGTGGGGGTTGTGAATGTATCTCACAGAAGGCAAAATATTCTGTAATGATGATAAATACTTATGAAAAAATGTCCTTCAGAATTACAAAGTAAACCTATTTCTGCAAAAATATGTTGTCAACAAAATATTCCTCAAAACCTTACTCTACTTCCTAGACTTACACTTTTTTTTTTTCTGAGACAGGGTCTCGCTCTGCCTTAGGTTGGATAGGCTGAAGTGCAGTGGCAACCTCCCTGGCTCAAGCAACCCTCCCACCTCAGTCCTTGTGCCCTGCTTCCCACCAGGACTACAGGAACTTGCCGCCACGCCCGGCTAATTTTTAAGGGTTTTTTCGTTTGTTTGTTTTTTAGAGATGGGGCTTTGCTATGTTGCCCAGACTGGTCTTGAGCTCCTGAGCTCAAATGATTTCCCCACCTTGGCCCCAAAAGTGCTGGGATTACAGGCATGAGCCACCACACCTGGTTTAGATTTAGACTCTTATACATGAAAGAGGTCTGAGAGATAATCTAATTGAGCCCTCTTACTTTACAGAGGAAGAGCTAGGTCATGGGAGCTAAAATGACTTGTCCAAGATCACAGGAGGCTGCCAGTTATTCTCCCTGATGTCTTCCCCCCAAAAGAGTTCATGGCCAGTTCAATCTTTGCCCCTTTTATAAAGACTTTTCTGAGTGGCCTTTGCAAAAGTCGCTTTTTACAAGCCTCTCTTTCCCTCTTTCTCCTAATTCTCTCTCCACATTTGTGAGCTACAGGCCACTTTCCCAAATAACTTGATACCTTGGTATATGTATGTATTTGCATTTGCTAACCCATTTCAGTTGAGTTTTAAATTGTGACCAATTTTGGTGGAGATAAACTCCCCCCACCTCCAAAAAAAAAAAAACAATGGGAAAATCAATGTGATGATAAATAATTCATCAGCTGTTCAGAGCAAGGATTTGGTATTTGTAGCAGGCAGCTGCCTTCTTAACAGCAAGGAACGTGTCAAATGACAAGAAGTTCCCTTTCTTTCATGCTAGGAGCAAAACGAAATTCACCTTTCCTTTAGCAACTAAAGCTGATTATTCTCATTTACAACTATATTTGAAAACAGGCAATGGCAAAGGTTAGGCTTCATTTATTTGTTTCCCATTGGTCCATTTAAATAATACTTAACTTTAGTTGAGTTTACAAGGATGCCTTGTCTAGGCTAATACGTGGGTTTCTGAGAGTGGTGTGCAAATGTAATTTTTCTACTTGAATCGTTTCTAATGTATAAGGGGAGCTCATAATTTGAAGGATTATAATGATGAATGCTTTTGTAAACTGAATAATCACCTACTAATTTACCTGCTTTTTCAATCTAGATTTTCACGTATCACTTGTGATTAATTTTGATTCACCACATTGCTTTCAAGGCTTAATTGGTTTAAAAAAAAAAGTCCACATACACCTTTATTTAGAAAATCACATTTTTATAGGGAAATGCCCATAGTACTCACTGTTTAAATTTATAAAACAAAATATTGGGGCCAGACACAGTAGCTCACGCCTGTATTCCTAGCACTTTAAGAGGCCAAGGTGGGGAGATCACCTGAGGTCAGGAGTTCAAGACCAGCCTAGCCAACATGGTGAAACCCCATATCTACTAAAAATACAAAAATTACCTGGGCATCATGGTGCATGCCTGTAGTCCCAGCTGCTAGGGAGGCTGAGGCAGGAGGATCGCTTGAACCCCAGAGGCAGAGGTTGCAGTGAGCTGAGACTGCACCACTGCACTCTAGCCTGGGTAACAGAGTGAGACTCTATCTAAATAAATAAATAAACAAACAAATAAATAAATAAACAAATAAAATATTGGAACCAATCTTGGACCATGGAAGAAGGTAATTAGTGGTAGGTAGTCTTTGTTATACACATTTCTTTCCAAAATTTGCTTCTCCTTTGAAAATGACTTTTTCATAAGTGTGGGGTAAATGTTATCTGTTTAGCAGAGCCCTAGATACCAAGCTGCATTTCATAGGTCCCTGATGAGCTTTTGGTGGGAAAAGGGGCAGTTTGGTTTAGTTCTTTTCAGCAAACATTAATTATACTGACTGTGTAAAATAATGTGTTGGGCACTGGTGATACAGAGAAGATGGTCCAGGCCAAGGGAATAACAGGCAGAAGCAGGGCCCCAAGTTCTTCATTTCTAAAACACAGTCTTTCGGATAGGAGGCAGCCTGAATTCAGGGTCAGACCAAAGTTCTAGCCACAGATTCACTATCCTTGGGTGGTATGACCTTGTCAAAATCACCTAGCCCCTCTCTTTCTATAATTGTAAACTGGAGTGATCATTTCTTGCTCCACCAAGCTCCTAAGTTGTTATGGTAGTGAGTACTTGATAGCGTTTTGTAAACAGTACGCTACTGGCCTCCTGAGTGCATTTATTCTTGCTTGATCTCCTATTCTCTCTAGCTGGGAATGTGGCTTTGCTACGTGGCAGAAACCACCAGAGGATGATTAGCCAACTTTCTCAAGTTGGCGGGAGGATTTGGCCAGGGTGATTCCTAACGGCTGTGAGGCCTGCCAAAGTGTTCGATCAGCCGAGTTGTGGTCCAGGTCTGGTTTGGGGCTGAAGCAAAGCCTATGCATTACTCACCACCCCAAAAAAGGCATCTGACTGACTAGGGGCACCATTCCTTTCTTGAATCATCTTGGATCTGGGAGAAGGAAAATGCTTCTTTCTTATTTCTGTTTCTTTCTCAAGAGATTCTCCCCAATTTCTTTGCAGGTATCTTTTTACTCTTCAAATAAAGAAGGATTTGGCTCTAGGAAGGCTTCCATGCAGTGACAACTGTACAGCGTTGATGGTATCTCACATCTTACAATGTAAGTAGCAAATGTCTGTCTGCTTTGGGACCTGTCAGCCAGGTAGAGAACCAAGCACAGGAGCTGAGCTCCCCACACATGCCCATCACTGTGTTAGGGTTTACAGGGGAGAGAAAGCCTGGATAAGATAGAGAGAAACAGCATGGCCTGAGCCTGAGTTTCCTTGTCTTTAAAATAGTGACAAGAATACCTTTGGTTCTGTGGGTTAAATGTAAATGCTGATTTTCTTCTACCCCAGTCCAACCTTCCCCTCCTACCGCCTCTGGGAAAGCTGTCCAGGAGCTGGTTTGGGCTAACCTGGGCATGGGCTTTGCCAGACAGGTCCCCACTCCCTCTGCTTACCCCAGGATAATTCTCCGATACATGCTCTCTGTAGCAAGTTGTCACGTTTGTTGTGATTTCCCTGTTGCTCTTTATCATGATTTCAGAGAACAAACACAGAGTACAGCAGGTAGAGAGAGGTTAAAAGGGAAAAAAGCCCCAGGCATCTATTAGCATTCCCTATACCCTAACAATCAACAAGTAGCTGGACTAGGCTGCATAACGACGGTAGGTAGAAGGTGGTCTGGGGGAACAGCAGGGGCCTTCCAGGGAGGGGGTGATCTCCTACAGCCCCAAGGGCAGGGTATAGGCAGCTGGAGATAGTGTCTCTTCTAAAGCCAGCTGGATGTTTTCTCCCTTCTAGAGAGGCCTCCAAAGAATAGGCTGTTTCTTACTAGTCCTGCAGGATCATAACTTCATTTTCTGTGTCTTAAGTTCATTTTTGACCTCTGTACCTTACCTTTCTGATAGTCCAGAAATGGCAGATTTCTAATTTCACCAGGAGCCCCAGAATGCAGTGCTTAGATAGGGACAGTGTCTGAATAAGTGTTTACCAAGTGACTCCTGACAGGGACAAGCATTGAGAGCCCTAGGATCTCAGAAAGGCAGGGGGCAGTAAGAGAAATGGTAATCATGGAAGGCTGTTGGAGAAGGTGGCTTTTGTGCTGGGCCTTAAAGGGACATATAGGAATTGGATAAGTACTGGTCAGTAAAGGAAATACCATGAAAACAAAAATGGTGGTTGGACAAGAAGTGGCGTATATAGAGGATGAAAAAAGACCCAGTATAGCCCAAACATAGGGTCTGTTTAGAAGAGGTGATGGAAAATGCACCATTTTTAAGGGTCTTGAATGCCGAGGACACTAATCGTCATGTCCAGTATTGTACTTTGGCACTGGGGTGGGAGCATAGGGTAGAGCAGATAGAGGAAACAGTGCTAGAAGACATCCTTCTCCACTAGCTGCCTGTTGAGGCAGCAGTCAGAGGATTGGGGCTCCCAGGCAGTCTCTGACGGGGGAGCCCAATTTCATTCTTAACGGTTCTGCCTTATGGATTTGAGCATTCCCTAGTGGCCATTTCAGGCATAGCACAGAGCACTTGAGCTTTTCTAGAGGATGTTGTTTGTCAGTAGAAACTCTTTCCATGGAAAAAAGCTAAAGTTCCAACTAGGTAGTTCTTCACAATTGATCCCAGTGAGACTATTTCACTAAACTCTAACGTAGTATGCAGAACGCAACTAGATTGCTCATTTATTTGTCTAATTTTCCATTCATCTAATATTTGTTGGATACCTGCTATATTTTAAGTGTTCAAGAACCTCCACATTCCAACCTTCTCGTCTCCTTTGGTTTCACTTACACACCTCTCTACTCTAGCCAGACACTCCCTCCCAAAAACAAGCTGAACATTTCAAATGAAGCGTCCCTCTTTTATGAATTCCCTCAGTAACTCTTCTTGGTCGTTAATTCAAGAAAATTGTATCATGTACCTACCACATGCCAGATACTATTCTAGGCACTGGGAACACAGCAATAAACAGACAAAAATCCTTGCCCTTGTGGAGCTCACATTTTGGCAGCGGTGGAAAATCAATGACCAAAATAAGTAAATAAATTATATAATACATGGTAGCAGGTGATAAGAGCAATGGAGAAAAATGAAGCGTAGGAGGGAGATGGAGGAATTCTGGCAGCAGATACTGAATATTTATATTTTTAAATTTTATTCTTTTCTTCTTTTATGGACAAGAGTTAACATCGGCATAAATATTATTTTTTGAGATGGGGTCTCACGCTATCGGCCAGGCTGGAGTGCAGTGGGGCGATCTCGGCTCACTGCAACCTCCACCTCCCAGGTTCAAGTGATTCTCCTGCCTTAACCTCCTGAGTAGCTGGGATTACAGGCACATGCCACCACACCCGGCTAATTTTTGTATTTTTAGTAGAGACAGGGTTTCACCATGTTGGCCAGGCCGGTCTTGAACTCCTGGCCTCAAGTGATCCTCCCGCTTTGGCTTCCCAAAGTGCTGGGATTACAGGTGTAAGCCACAGTGCCCAGCCAGCATAAATATTTAAATAAGGTGGACAGGGTAGGTTTGCTGGGAAGATGACAGCTAAACAAAGACTTGAAGGAGGTAGGAGGGTAAGCTATGCAACAAAATCATGTGAAAGAGAATCCTGGCAAAGAGAACATCCAGTGCAAAGGGCCTGAGGTGAGAGCATGCCTGGGGTGTTCAAGAAACATCAGAAAGGCTTTTGTGGCTGGCTGGAGCTCAGTAAGAGAGGAAAAGAATAAATATGAAGGCCTTAAAAGCATATTAACAGCATTAGGAGATATACCTAATGCTAAATGACGAGTTAATGGGTGCAGCAAACCAACATGGCACATGGATACATATGTAACAAACCTGCACATTGTGCACATGTACCCTAAAACCTAAAGTATAATAATAAAAAAATAAAATAAAATAAAATAAAGCATATTAAAGGGCCAGGTGTGTTGGTTCATGCCTGTAATCCCAGCACTTTGGGAGACTGAGGTGGGAGGATCGCTTGAGGCCAGGAATGCACATCCAACTGGCCATCTCTTTTTTAAAAAAGGATATGAAAGACCTATAGCATAACTCTAAATGAGCAGATAAGCCATCGAAGCAGTTTAAGCAGAGGAGTGAAATAATCTGAATTAGGTTTTGTCAGGGTCCTGTTGGCTGCTGTGGTGAAAACAGACCTCAAGAGGAAATGGTGGAAGTGGGGAGACTAGATAAAAGGATATTACAGCAGAGAGAGAGACCATGGTAGTTTGGACCAGCGCAGTGAAGGTGCTTATAACATTTGTCACCTTCTGTTACTGGAGATATTTACTCATTCGTATGTCATAATTGTATTCTTAGGTTGCTATAGTCTTGCACAGAGAGAAAAAAAGCACAGTCTTATGTGCTTTTGTTTTTCTTAGGGTCAACGTGGGATTTGTGGTTAATAAACTGGAAAATTGGGGTGTGTGTGTTTGTGCATGTGATTTATTTTAAAAAACAGCTCTATTGAGGTATAATTTACACATCATGAAATTCACCCATTTTAAATGCACAACTCAATAATTTTTAGCAAATTTACAGAGTTGTGCAAGCATTACCGCAATCCAGTTTTAAAACATTTCCATCACACCAAAAGACATCTCTCATCCCTACTTGCAGTCACGCCCTGTTCCCACGCTCAGCCCCAAGCAACCACTAATTTGCTTTCTGTTTCTGTAGATTTGCCTTTCCTGAACATTTCATGTAAATGAAATGATAAAACATGGGGTATTTTGCATCTTACTTTTTTCACTCAAAATAATGATTTTTAAATTAATGCATGCTCTAACATGAGCTGCAACAGTTTGTTCCTTTCTTTTGCTGAGCAGTATTCCATTTATGGATTTACCTTTTTTTTTTTTTTTTTTGAGACGCTCACTGCAACCTCCGCCTCCCAGGTTCAAGCAATTCTCCTGCCTCAGCCTCCTGAGTAGCTGGGATTACAGGCAGGCACCACCACGCCTGGCTAATTTTTGTATTTTTAGTAGAGACAGGGTTTCACCATGTTGGTCAGGCTGGTCTCGAACTCCTGACCTCATGATCCACCCACTTTGGCCTCCCAAAGTGCTGGGATTATAGGAGTGAGCCACTGCACCCAGCCACATTTTGTTTATCTATTCACCTGGTCATGCACATTTGGATTTTCTTCCAGTTTAGCTATTATGAATAACGCTATAAGCATTGGCACACAAGTGTTCTTGTGGATACAAGTCTTCATTTCTTTTGGGTACATTCCAAGGAGTATAATTGCTGGGTCTTATGATATATTTACGTTGAACATTTTCAGAAACTGCCAATTCAAATTGTTACAATAACATTAGAAATGTACAAGGTTTTCGATTTCTTCATACCTTCACTAATACTTGGTATTGTATATCTTTTTGATTATGACCATTTTAATGGGTATGAAGTATCTCACTGCAATTTTAATTAGCATTTTCCTAATGACTAATGATGTTGAGCACAGTTTCATGTGCTTATTCCAATGTTTTCTTTGGTAAAATGCCTAGTCAAATCTTTTGCCCATTTTTAAATGAGTTTTTGTATTATTATTGAGTTTTAAGAGGGTTTTATAAATTCTGATTAAAAGTCTTTATAAGATATACAATTTGCAATTTTCTCTTCTAATCTGTGGCTTGTCTTTTCATTTTGTAAGGATATCTTTTGAAGTACAACAGTTTTAAAATTTGATGGAATTTCACTTTCTGTATAGTTTTAGTGGATCATTCTTTTGGTGTTGTATCTAAGAACTCTTTGCCTAACTTAAGGTCAAAAAGATTTTCTCCTAGAACTTTTATAAATTTACCTCTTATAGTTAGATCTATGATCCATTTTGAGTTAATTTTTTGTGCGCTTGCATGGAGTATAGTGTGAGGTAGGGATCCAACTTCATATTTTTGTGTGTGGATGTCCATTTGTCCTAGCAACATTTGTTGAAAAGAATATTATTTTTCTTCATTGAATTGTCTTGGCACATTTGTCAAAAACCAATTGACCATAAATGTAAGGAGTTACTTCTGTACTCTCAGTTATGTTCCATTGATCTATATTTCTATTCTTATGCCATTACCACACTGTCTTAATTACTGTAGCTTTGAGGTAAGCTTTGAAATAAGGAGGTGTACACATTGCCCAAATTTATTCTTTTTCAAAATAGTTTGATTATTCTGAGATCTGTGCATTTCCATGTAAATTTTAAGGTCATTTGTCAATTTCTATTTTTAAAAGCCTACTGGGATTCTGATGGGGATTGCATTGAATTTATAGATATTTTTTTGAAAAATTGCCACCATAACAATATTGAATCTTCTTGTCTGTGAACATGAACTATCTCTTCATTTATATAGATCTTTTAAAAATTTCCCTTGGCAGTATTTTGTAGTTTTCAGTGTGTAAGTCTTACACTTCTTTTATTAAATTCATTCCTCAGTATTTTATTCTTTTTTGATGCTATTGTAAATGAAACTTTTAAAAATATCATTTTTAGATTATTCATTGCTAGTATATATAAATACAGTTGCTTTTTCTGTATTGATCTTCTATCATGCTACCTTGCTGAACTCATTTATTAGTTCTAGTAGTTTTTCACAGGTTCCTTGGGATTTTTTTTCTTTCCTTTTTTTTTTTTTTTTTTTTTGAGACAAGGCCTCACTCATTCACCCAACCTGGAGTGCAGTGGCATGGCCATGGCTCACTGTAGCCTTGAATTCCTGGCCTCAAGCAATGCTCCCACCTCAGCCTCCAAAGTAGCTGGGACCTGGGACCACAGGCACGTGCCACCACAGCCAGCTAATTTTTACATTTTTTGGTAGAGATGGGGTCTTGCCATGTTGCCCAAGCTGGTCTCGAACTCCTGGGCTCAAGCAATCCTCCTGCCTTGGCCTCCCTGAGTGCTAGGATTACAGGCGTGAGCCACCATGCTCAGCCTTGGGATTTTCTACATGCAGGATCATGTTGACTGCAAGTAAAGACAGTTCAACCACGTTCTTTTCAGTGCAAATTCTTTATGTTTCTTCTTCTTGCCTGATTGCACTGACTAGAACCGTCCGTACAATGTTGAATAGATGTGGCAGGCGCTTGATATCTTTACCTTATTTCTGATCTTAAGTGAAAGCACTTAGTTTCTCACCATTTGGTATATTCCTTGTTTGTTAAGTGTTTTGTTTTGTTTTGTTGATTGTGAGTGGGTATTAGACTTTGTGCAATGCTTTTTCTCCATCTCTTGAGAAGATAATGTGTGGGGTTTTTTGTCCTTTATTCTATTATCATAGTGTATTATAGTCATTGGTTTTCATATGTCAAACTGACCTTGCAATCCTGAGATAAATTCAACTCATTGTGTAAAATCCTTTTCATATGCTGCTGAATTCAGGTTACTAGTGTTTTGTTCAGAATTTTTGCCTCTGTATTCATGAGGAATGTTGACCTGTAGTCTTCATTTCTTATGATGTTTTTGTCCTGTTTTGGTATCAGGGTAATATTGACCTCATAGAATATGTTGCTAAGTATCTACTCCTTTATTTTCTGGGAGAATTTGTGAAGACTTGGTATTTATTTCTTCTTTGAATATTTGATAGAATTAGTCAGTGAAACTATCAGGGCCTTATTAGGTTTTAATGTGATTTGCACATTTATCAGTATTGGTAAAAAAAAATTAATAAATGAATGAGCCATTTCTTTGGTCTTTTAAAAAATGTTTATTATATGGAGATTTTCATTATATTGTGATTTTTGAAATACAGATATACACCCACCTGTCTAAAACACAAATGGAAAACCAAGAAAGAAGAGAAAAAAAAACAGCCCTCCAGCACTCAAAATAGGTATCCTATTGTCCATGTATCTTATCCAATAGAAGAGCACTATAGAATTCCATGGAGAGTCTATTTACTCTTACAGTATATAGAATGCTAACAGGTTTGGATATTTGCTTTCTCATTTTATGTTAGATTAGAAGTCTCACTTTAGAACCAAGTATTTTAAAGTTTGACTGCAGGGGAAGTCAGTGACCAGGAAGTGATTCATATAAATCTGACAGAGAGGAAAAAGGCATACAAATTATAAAGAAGAAAAAAGAATCCAAAAATCAAAACAATCTGAGGCAATTTAGGTTAAGGGCACATAGTCCTAAATGCCTTTGTAGACATAGTGCTGTAATAGATGTTTTATAAAAATAAACTGGAGGCATCTAGAAAAGAGCAAATTATGATCATGGATAAACTGCTAGCTATTTGGAAAAGCCAGAACGATTTTCAGAATGATTCACCTATTGGGGATTTCAGATAGCTGGGGATTTACTAGACTCCCAATGTACAGAGTGATGAATTGGCTTGCAATGTAGTTGGCATTTATATTCCTCTCTCTTGATAATATATGATCAGGATGGAGTGGTGTTGGATGGCTGTATTAGTTTGCTAGGGATGCCATAACAAAATACCAGAGACTGGATGGCTTAAATGCCAGAAATGTATGTTCCACAATTCTGGAGGCTTCATGTCCAAGATAAGCTGTCAGCAGGTTTTTTTTTTTTTCTGAGGCCTTTCTCCTTGGCAAGCAGATGGCTGCCTTCTTGTTGTGTTATCACTTGGTCTTTTTTTCTGTGTACTCATATCCCTGGTGTCTCTCTGTGTGTCCAAATTTCTTCTTCTTATAAGGATACCAGTCAGATTGGTTTAAGGCTTGCCTTAATGGAGTCGTTTCACCTCAATCACCTCCTAAAAGCTCTATCTCCAAATATAGTCACATTCTCTGCTACTGGAATTAGGACTCCAACATATGAACTTGGCAGAGGATGGGGACATAGTTCTACCGATACCAGTGGCTGATTGAAAGTAAGAGAGATCATATATACAATATGGTGGAAGAAAAATCTAACAAAATGTTCAACTGTGATCTTGGAGCCCTTAAGATCTATACTTGGTCTGTGACTTCCTATACTAAGGCTGAAATGCTTCCGAATTGAAAAAGAGCCAATTGCCTCCCCCCCCCAAACACACACACCCCTATAGAAACATAAATATACATAAAGCATGGGGTTGGAGGCTTTGGACTGCATTGGCTGCAAAGAAAGGGCTGTTTGATGGAGGACAAAGGTATGCTGGATGATCCATTGCTAAGTTCCTCACAGGTAATGTGAAAAATGTCTTTTTCCTGTCATGCAGCAGAACTTGGAGACTTTCATGAAGAAACAGATAGGAAGCATCTGGCACAAACTCGGTACTTACCAAACCAAGACTGTTTAGAGGGCAAGATCATGCACTTTCATCAGAAACACATGTAAGTACTTTCAACTGGCACCTGCTTCCCCCAGTAGAGAACACTAAAGTTGGGGACAGACTCTTAAGAGCAAGTCCTTAAACCTGAGAAGTTTCAGGCTCCATGAAATGCTGAGCTCCTCGTGGAGCTCTGAGGGTGGAAATGTCATTCTTGAGGCATTTATTAGGCTCATAAATTCTTTCCCCTTTCAGTGGCAGGAGCCCAGCTGAATCTGACATTCTGCTACTGGACATAGCAAGGAAGCTGGATATGTATGGCATCAGGCCTCACCCTGCCAGTGATGGTGAAGGGATGCAGATTCACCTGGCTGTTGCTCACATGGGAGTACTGGTGTTACGGGTAAAATCTCTTTCCTTTCAAGCCCTTCAGCTTGGCTCAAACTTGGGTGTCCTTTCCCAAGGTGATCTCACCCCTGTGTTATCACCAGCCAGAAAGGGAAATGGTCAATCGTATTTACTTGTAGTTGCATGAAAAGTATACATGACAAACTAATAAACATAGTTAACTGTAGGGAATGGATAGATGGGGACAGAAATAGGGGTGACAGTGGTGGGAGTGAGACTTCTTTCTATATATATATCTTTTTGTATACCTCTGATTTTCAGACCACGTGAATAGATTACCTGTTGAACAAACAACAAACTAGCAAAAAAGCAAAGCTGGTTGGGACGACCAGGAAAGCCAAGGGAGTTTAGAGGAGTTGGAAATGGGTATAGGCTGCAGTAATTAAACAGAATAGCCTAGAGAAGGGTCTGTCAGAGCTGGCAAGAAGGCTTGACTATGTGGAAGGCATTGTGGGCAAGGAAAATGAGGAGACTGCAGGAGAGAGGTATAAAGTTAGATGAAAGGGTGTTTTGGAATTAGTGGGAACAAAGGTTATATATTCAATATAGATGAGGCAGTGAGATATGGCCATGATGTGATGTGGGCAGTGAGGAGCTATTGAAGGTGTTTGAGCTATTGGGGTGTCAGGAGAAAGAGGACATTGTTTTTAGCAGATGAATCGGGAAACATGGGAAAGGGGCGAGATTAGAAAAGCTATTGTGGTAATCCTTTCCTCTTGTGATCTCCCTGTGCTGGCTAGAAAACTTCCCTAGGCATACCCCTTCTTGCTTGCATTCCAGAGCATCCTTGTATCCCACCTGAAATGCCTTCTTTGACCACAGCTCCTACCCAGTGCAGCAGGATCAAGCTGTGCAAGAGATGGGTCAAGGGTGGTCCCTCTCATTAAGTGCATTTTCTGTCAGGTTTGCACTGTCTTACAAACCAACTCTTGTTAATACATTCTGAAATCTGCCACATTTTTCATTATAGGGAAATACAAAGATCAATACTTTTAACTGGGCTAAAATCCGCAAGTTGAGTTTTAAGAGAAAGCATTTTCTCATCAAACTTCATGCCAATATCTTGGTAAGTAGCTTTCTAATAAATTCCTTTACTTTCTGTTCACTGGGAATGTTTTTGGTTGTTTCTGCAAATCGTTTGAATATAAATGGTAAAAGTCGGCTGGCCCTGAGTGATGGTGTGCCTTTTCTTTTGCCTTTAAAGAAATCAACCAGAGTTTTCATCATTTTTTACTAAAGGCAAAACACTAAGAAATCTGATTGGCAGTTTAGAATTAACAAAGTAATAGGAAAATGGAGCAACTGGGCTGAAAGGCAAGTCTCCCTGGAAACTGTTTTTTAGGGACTTGATAAGTCAAATGGGAGTGACCAGATCTAGGACTAAGAACACATTCATTTGATGTTATCTGTTCCATTTTATAAAGTATCTTCAATTACTTTCCTTAAGCAAAAATTATTAAACACCTAGTATATGCCAAAAACATACAGGATGTGGGAGTCAGGTATACACGTAAGCAAAATAGACAATTATTGGGCAAGGTTGCATAGTAAAGGGTGAGACAAAGGTACTAGAAATGATCTTCTTTTTCTGTTCTAGAGATAGAGTCACACTGTTGCCCACACCGAAGTGAAGTGGTGACATATAGCTCAGATCAGCCTCAAGGACCTGGGCTCAAGTGATCCTCCCCCCTCAGCCTTTTGAGTAGCTAGGACTACAGGCATGCGCCACCACACTTCGCTAATTTTTAAAACATATTTTGTAGAGACAAGGTCTCACTATGTTGCCCAGGCTGGTCTCGAACTCCTGGCCTCAAGTGATCCTCTTACCTTGGCCTCCCAAAGTGCTGACGTTACCAGGCATGAGCCACTTAGTCTAGAAAGGAATTTTCTTATGACCATAAAGAAAATAAAAAGTGTGTATCAACTAATTTTTGACCTACTGAAGATCCAGCAGTTTGGATTTTATTCTCTGCATCTTGACCTTATAGAAAAGTGTTCACTGAGCAGTTCAAGAAACTGGATTCAGTGTAAAACTCATGGAGAGCCCCAGAGGTTACATGCAGGAACCTGGAAAGGAATGAGAGAAGTGGGGTCAGTGCAGTGGGTTGATGGGGCTGCTGAAAACAGGGCTGCAAACATGCCATGTGAGGGGTACATATAGTGTCAGGAGATGGGGAAAACTCGAACTTTAGGTATAGAAAGCCAAGATTAGAATATGCTAGATAAGCAATATAGAGCATTGTACAACAAGACAACCTATAGAGGAAAAAGTGTTTCTAACTGTTACACTAAAAAGACTCATGGGCTGAGTGTGGTGGCTCGCATTCATAATCCCAGTGCTTTAAGAGGTTGACGTGGAAGAATCACTTGAGTTCAGGAGTTTGAAACCAACCTGGGCAACATAGCAAGATCCCATCTCAAAAAAAATACAAAGAAATTAGGCAGGTATGGTGGCACATGCCTGTAGTTCTAGCTATTCAGGAGGCTGAGTCAGGAAGATTGCTTGAGCCCAGGAGTTCGAGGTTATAGTGAGTGATGATCATGTCACTGCACTTCAGCCTGGGCAACAGAGTGACACCTTGTCTCAAGAAAACAACAGACTTATGTACATGTAATCATCTTATAAACCCTTCCATCTATAAGGAAATCTCCTCCCTCCTGTTTCCTGTTGGTCATTTATAACTTCTCCTCACCTTGAAAAGATGCCCTTTGACATGATTTTAATCAAATTTACAACTTCATAAAAATGTTTCTGGCAGAGAAGAGTGAGTAAAAAAGGTATTTAAGGTGAGGGGAGTGTGCAAAGCAATATTTGCTTCTTAGAGAAGGCTCTGTTTGTGAGCAGTGGCCCTGTCTATTCCTCGCAAGGTTGCCAATCATTAGGTTTCAGTAGGTGTGAAACCTACAGGGAGCCAAGTGGAAAATCAGAAGCTGCATGGGCCAATGGAGCAATAGTTTGGAAGGCATTGGGATTTGAAGGTCTTTGATATTCTTGAAGGATGTTTTACTTGATGGAAATTGGTTTATACAGGTGTTGTGCAAGGATACCTTGGAGTTCACCATGGCCAGCCGAGATGCCTGCAAAGCTTTCTGGAAGACTTGTGTGGAGTACCATGCTTTCTTTAGGCTTTCGGAAGAGCCCAAATCAAAGCCCAAAACCCTACTCTGCAGCAAGGGTTCCAGTTTCCGCTACAGGTAATTAAACAATGCACATAGGCAAACTGCTAACACTGCTTCTTTTCAATAACACAGGAGGCTTAGGAGGAGTTCACATTCTAGAAGCAACAAAGAATCCATTTTGATCACATCAAAGATTGCACCCTTTCCTGCTCATTTTCTGTATGACACATTAAGTCAATGTTTCCTAACTAGGAAGGAGGAAGAGGGGGGCACCTTACCTAAGGGGTAGGATCAGAGTCTCAGCAAGGATGGGCGGATGTGTGCAGTTTGAGAATACATGTTCTATAAACCCATTGTTTCTCTTATATTTAACTTATATGCAAACCATAGAAAGAAAAAACTCAACAGCCTCCTTTGGGTTGTAAAAGCTAGCATGAGAAAGCACTGGAGGGGATAAGAGATTTAGAAGATTGAACAATATGCCACTAGAGAATCCTCACTACAGGTCACACTTTGGAGGAATCGAAGCAAGGTTGGGTTAAGATCTTGTCTTTACTTGAATACGTCGGCCTAGGAATTAGTTGGAGGAAGTTTTCAAAACTTTTAGCTAGGTACAAAATTCTGATTAAAAGCTTCCCCATAAAGGATTTTTTTCAAAGAGTGGTATCCTACCCCAGTAAAAATTAAGATCTGTTAAAACTTACATATTTCTGATTGAATCTTTCTCAGTAGATGATACTGAGCATATTTTGCCCTTTTCTTAATGACCTGAGTTATTATAAACATCACATATGATCTTTTGCAGGCAGCTGTAGTGCAATAATGGCCTCAGGGCAGGGGACGCATGTTAAGGCCCTGTACTTAGGTGATAAATGGTCCAGACTTTTTAGACTTTATTATTCTTGTGTTTCTTTGTTTTGTTTTGTTTTTGAGATGGAGTCTTGCTCTGTCACCCAGGCTGGAGTGCAGTGGCGCGATCTCGGCTCACTGCAACCTCCGCCTCCCAGGTTCAAGCAATTCTCTGCCTTAGCCTCCCAAGTAGCTGGAATTACAGGGGCGGGCCACCACACCTGGCTAATTCTTGTATTTTTGGTAGAGACGAGGTTTCACCATCTTGGCCAGGCTGGTCTTGAACCCCTGACCTTGTAATCCACCCGCCTTGGCCTCCCATAGTGCTCGAATTACAGGCGTGAGTCATGGTGCCTGGCTAATTCTTGTGATCTTTTTGATTTTTATGTTTCTCCCGGTCGTGATCTGACTTTCTTTGCTAGCGTATGCCTGACTAGAACAATCCTCTTCTACTGTTCATTTAGCTGCTTTTCTTCTGCTGTGGACTGGGAAACCAGATAAATAACCTCATTCAAAGTAGTATGGAAAATCAGTCAGTTGACTCCGATTTGGAGGTAGAGGAAAAGGCTTTAAAGGAAAATATATTGTTGTTATTATTATTTGAGACAGGATCTCGCTGTGTTGCCCAGGCTGGAGTGCAGTGGCATGATCTCTGCTCACTGCAGCCTTGCCTCCCGGGCTCAAGCAATCCTCCCACCTCAGCCTCCCAAGTGGTTGGGACTACAGGCATGCACTACCATGCCCGGGTAATTTTTATTATTTTTGTAGAGATGAGGTCTCACTGTGTTGCCCAGGCTGGTCTCAAACTCCTGGGCTCGAGTCATCCTCCTGCCTCAGCCTCCCAAAGGGCTGGGATTAAGGTGTGAGCCACCATGCCCAGACCAGGTATATTATTTTTAAAGCCCACAGTTTTTAGCTGTTATATAACCCTGTTCAGAGGCCTTTAAAAAATACTTGCATTCTGAGTAGTTGAGGTTGTTCTCTGCCTGGTCCTTGAATAAGTGAGTATTATCATTGTGATGGTCAAAGATTCATGACATATGTCATTCATCTAGTCTTTTGATTTCAACAATAAACGAGGCTTTCAAGTTTTAGTAGCCTATTGGTTTATGGCTAGAACTAAGGATTTTTATTGTTCCTTATGATAGTGGACGAACCCAAAGGCAACTTTTGGAATATGGGAGAAAAGGGAGGCTGAAGAGCTTGCCATTTGAAAGGTACATGATTTTGTTTCTCTTGCTCGTGTTGATTTTATGTTGAATTTGGAGATTTCTATGTATCCTGGTATTCACATGAAGGTCATTTCAATGACTTCTCTGCTTGGGGATTTCAGGAAACATTACCCATCTCAGTACCATGAACGACAGTGCAGGTCCTCACCAGACCTCCTCTCTGATGTGTCAAAACAAGTAAGGTTTCTGAAAATTTCTACTTCTTTAGATAAATGTAATTTGTGCAAATTTCAAATGCTTCCAAGAATTGATTCTGCCAGAATCCCAGTGTGTAAAAAGGTTACTCTGTTCGAGTAGGTTAGCTTCCTGGGGAGGTCTGTCAGCTCGGTCTTTCCTGCCAATAGAAGACCATTTAGTAAACTACCACTGGTGTGTACCTTATAGACTGGAGAGAACTGGCACATCTTCAGATTGCAACCTGTGTTGCTAACATCTTGCAAAATGCAGATCCAAATGGCTTTGAATTTTCAAAACTGAAAGCTCTATCTTTTTACCTATGAAAATCTTAAAGTGTAGAGGAAGGTATAAGGTCTTGGGTTAAAGTTTTAGAGTATTTTTCCTGTGTAATTTTGTAACTTAAGGACAAAGTGTTGTTCCCTTGGAACTGTGAGACGATGGCTTCCTTTGACATTTTTAGTATGAAAATTGTGAATTATTTTTCTTTTACTCTCCCTAAAAAAATAATTATAGGTCTCATAAACCCTCATGGCTTCAAGTCACTGGCAGTTTTTATCCAAAAGGCATCAGAAGCATAATGATGAAAGGAGCCATTTAGTATATGAACCTCTCATAGCATTCATAGCCCTCCTCCCACCATTTTACAGAAAATAGGGAGGAGGCTGGAGCAGCAAGGTTAGGAGACTTGTCTAAGGTCACACAGCAAATCAGAGACAGAGCCAGGACTAACAGGCAGGACTCCTGGTTCACTAATATAGCTATTAAACCAAACTGCTTGTAGTATATACACTCAGAGTCTGGAAGTAGGATGGCATTGAGAAAGAATAGTGTCACATGTACTTTTTAACACATGCACTGGGATGTAGTAGAAGTTATTACCCTTTCTTTATATATTTATCTACCCTAGAATGGAACATGGATCTTGTTAAATGACTTTATGAAAAACTACCTTTCAAACTTTGAGGCTATTTTAGATCTCTCCCCCAGCCCTAACCAAATGGCCTTTTCCTTCTTTCACCAATGTGTCTTTTCTGTCAAGGTGGAAGATTTGAGACTAGCATATGGTGGTGGCTACTACCAAAATGTGAATGGAGTGCACGCATCTGAGCCGGTGCTAGAGAGTAGGAGGAGGAACTCTGCAGTGGAGGTGACATTTGCAACTGAGCTGGCGCATTCCAAACCAGAGGCGGATCCCACATTGCTACATCAGTCCCAAAGCAGTTCCTCTTTCCCTTACATTTATATGGACCCTGTCTTTAACACTGAGTTCAATCCTAACCCTGATCCCAGAGACATGTTTTCGGAGAGGAGTCCTCTAAGCTCCTTCCAAACAAGCTGTAAGTTTGCTGGTAATCACATGAGCATATCTTCTGGCCTCACAAGCAAAGTGAGTCCAGCAAAGCAGCTAACTTACACGGATGTGCCCTATATTCCTTGTACAGATCAGCGGGTTGGTATTATGCCTCCCCAGGTCTTTTTTTATGTGGACAAGCCACCCCAGGTGCCCAGACGGTCCCCAATCAGAGCAGAGGAACGGACAAGTCCAGATAGCTATGCAGAGCCCACTGCAATGAAGCCAGCCAAAAGAAGCCCAAGGAATATCAGAATGAAGAGCTTTCAGCAAGACCTGCAAGGACTCCAAGAAGCTATAGCCAGGACTAGCGGTAGGAGCAACATCAATGTAGGTCTAGAAGAGGAAGACCCAAATTTGGAAGATGCATTTGTATATAACATTCAAGAGCCAACCCCTAAAAGGTCCCAGAGCCAATCAGACATGAAAACTACTCGTTTTCCTTTTGGGTCAGAATTTAGACCTTTAGGGCCTTGTCCTGCTCTCAGTCATAAAGCAGACCTGTTTACGGATATGTTTGCAGGGCAGGAGTTGCCAGCAGTTCTAATGGATCAAAGTACAGCAGAAAGGTATGTAGCTAGTGAATCCAGTGATTCTGAATCAGAGATTCTTAAACCAGAGTACTATGCTTTGTATGGCAAAGAAATAAGGTCACCCATGGCCAGAATCCGCCTGTCTTCTGGTAGTCTACAGTTAGATGAAGAAGATGAAGATGCTTATTTCAACACACCAACTGAAGACAGGACTTCACTAAAACCATTTAATTACTTTTTAGCTTAAAAGTGTGAACCTATGGACATTTCTAAGCCAGTTCCCTGTTACCGACTTAGGCAGAAAGTAATGAAAGTTGTAGAAACCATTTTCTTGGTTACTACATATTCATTGGTATTAAGGAAATCTCATTTTGGATGCCTACCTTATGAAAGATCCAGCTGTTGAGTTTCACTCTTCCATTACCTCTGAAGGGACTTTAGAACATGCCCTCTCCTCACCAGCACTGTGGCAAGGCGAGGTAGGTATTTGTCATCTCCACTGCATACTTCCTTATAGGGACATTGTGAGTGAAGGTCAGGCTCTTCAATGCTGAAGAATGGTGACAGTATGGGTTGGCATATGGAATTGGCTTCTAATGGCATTTAGTGATTTAGTAGATTGTGACTGTGTTGATCTTTGTGCTCTTAAACAACACTGAACAAATATTTCAGTCTTTACTATTTGTGTGGGGCCCAGTAGAAATGGTCTTGTAATATGCTAAAGACTTCCATTTTTATAACACATAAAAGCGGAGCATGGCCCTCCTACAGCCTCAGGAAGGAGGTGGTGGCATAGATCCTCTCAAGAGAATACAGGTTTAGAATTAATCTAAGACTTGGCAGAATTCTAAATCTAGGAAATTCATGAATTAAATCAATTTCTAGAGCCAGACATAAACCTGATAAAAATATCATGTTGTTTTACTTATAACTTCTATATTCTTAACTATCTACTATATCTAGTAAAAGAGAAACATCATCAGGTCAGTTTGTTTATCTAATATTTCCTGCCAGAATTTATTTTTTGTCATAGTTTCTTGCATGTATGCAGGCCAGGAAATGAATGTTATTGTAATAAAGTGTGATGGAAAATCCAGGTAATTAAAAAATAAATTATAACTATGTTCTTCCTTTTGTTTTAATCAATTTCAGAAGTGATTGGTTCTGGCCTATTACTGAGGAAAGGGACAGTTACAGAACAAGGAAAAGGAAGGAGGCAAGTGAAAATGTATGGCCAGGGAGAGGAAAAGTAGTAGAATTGAAGGGTAGCTGAAACAAAAAAGGATGGTACTAACACCAGGGTGAGTTAATGAACCAAAATTCCATTTTTGACCCATTCAGAATTTCTCTAATGGTCCTCCTAGAAGGTATAGCATTCTATTTGAGAAGTTTATTTTGTTTGATTTTAAAGTCCAACATATTTACAAGATAATGTTACTACTAACTTCAAAGAAAGGAGGCAATTCTATAGGCAAGCTATTTTTTATATATAACTTAAAGGAGAAAAAACTAATGGAATAGCTTCCTCACTCTCCTAAACTTTACATCAGAAAAATCCCTTTTAATATACTTCATCCCACCCCTTTCCTCCATCCTAGCACTTTGTCTGCTTCTGGACTCATATCCAGTAACTCACAAGTCTAGAATAGCTATCTAATAATAAGAATATCTTGAAACCCAATCACCTGGGCTTAATAATATAACAGTATAATATTAGAATATTATATAATTAATATACTAATATATTAATACATATTAATACCATAGATCCTTAATGCTATGTTATGTTCACCCTCAATCTCTTCTCTAGGAAAAACTTAAACTCCTTTAGGTTAATGCTATTTCTCATATCAATTTCTAAAAATCTTTACTAAGTTTATATCTGTATATGATCTTTTAATAATATAATAATCAGGGTGACCATATAATTTATTGTTCAACCCAGGACACTTTCAAGTGAAAGGGGACTTTATTAATAATTTGGTCAAGACAGGAGGCCTAGAAATCAGGACAGATGTTCACTGTAGCTATAATTAATGCTTAATGAAATGTGAAAAGTATCTTCTGGTTTCCAACAGAAATTTCGATTTTAGTGTTTGAACAATAAAGGACAAAGGAGTCCTTGAAGTCCCATACCACACCCCCATCTCAAGGAAAACAAACATTGAGGACTGTGAAATTTAAATATTTATTTTCAAAACCCCCAAGACACTGGAGTATGCTTCACCTAGAAACAGATTACAGGACGAATAGCTATAATGAATAAGCAATACAATTTGTATTTGGGATGCAATTGTGTTGTAAAGTTTCAAATAATCAATTTATAAATTTGTTGCTTTTACTTTTACAAAAATATTCATTTAACCCATAACATGAGTTGCAAAATTATCTCCAGACTTCTACAGATTATATACTGTAATTGCGTTTCAGTTACACAGCAGGTGAAAAATTTAACTGAACCATTACTTCAAAATACAATGCATTAAAAATAATTGTTACAATATAGGCACCAATGAAAAGAATTTTCTTGGCATACAACACCACAACAACTTTCTCAAGTATCTATATTACGTAAATTAAAAAGAGGATGTAATGGCCACTTTGACTAAAAACTGTATTCCCTACAGGAAGAATATCTTTCTTTTAATATTTGACAATTACTCAGATTTTTTTAAATGACTTCTGTGCAAAAACCAAACTGTGCAGATCCAAACAATTAAACATTAACTACCAAAACTAAATATCAATAATTCTACAACTACTGAAATAGAGCCCCAGTTCAGAACTTAGGCAGGCATAATATATGTACTGGGCTTAAAAGAAAAAGGCATCACCCACATAATAGTACCATAAATATAAGTGAAAATTAACTGTGCAATCTAACTTAACCTTTGTGTGGACAGAAATCATCCTGTACTATGGTTATTTTCATATGAACTAGAAAATGCTCACTTAAATATCCTTTTAAAAACAACAAACTGATGCTTATTAGTGATAATTATGAAGAACAAAAATATATAAATAGTTTATAGGACAATTCATTACCAAGGCAAAAATATGCTGGTTTAAGTTATATTCATACCTGTTGATCAGGTATTTAATCACATGACAATCAGCTTTATTTTTTGGCTCTCCAAATCCAAGCAGATAGTATGGGATTTTAGTTGAAGATGTAAAACATGAAGCCAGACTAACTCCTCCAACATTACCAAACACCTATCCTTGGGTAAATGATCTTGCTTTAAATTTCTAACCATGTTAAATAAGGGTAAAATTGCCTCTTCTACCTGAAAGAGAATGTAAATACTATACACCAAGAGGTACCTCTGTTGCTGTACATTGTCTGTAAATGCTTCAAACACAGGGTCTCAAATGTGATAATCATTGAGCTGCCTGGAATATCATACCAACTTGGTAGAAGAGTCAATACTTTTACAGGTTTCATTTAAAAGACTTTACTAAAATTTTCTGTTTTAAGAAGGTATGACTTATTTACACCTCCCCACCAATAGTCATTTCTAGAATATGCATGTTTTTTAAAAAAAAAAGCTTTTTGAAGCTTGATAATTTACAAAAGCTGAATATTGAGAATGACTTTGAAAGACCTGTATGTTTCAATGACTGTAGAGTCAATTAAAGATCAAAATGTGAAAGGTATTCATCCTAGTAACTTAAGAAATAGGAATACTTAAAAGCAAAACGGTGTCTCGACATTTACTAGAATACAGGTGAAACTATAGTATTAAAAGTTATTCCTTACAAAATAATCCTTTCAAAATATAAAATGATAAACACCATCACAAAATAGTTTAATAGCTTCTTCCAAATCTTCAGTGTTGCAAAGATCCAAAAGGCACATGGAGCTCATGGGTTAAGCATTGTTAATCTTGACGTAGGTTTGGTGGGGCTCTCTGGGTCCATAAGAAACAGAAGCCAATAATAAGTTTCTTAGGGGGATTCGTCTGCTGAACACCTATAAAATTTTTTAAAAATTTAAACCAATGTACAACTATGCATGTTTATATTTCTCCTTTGTATGAACTCTGCAATGAAGAAACTGATTCCACAAAAGGGATACATTGTTTCTATTGAATCTCATCATGTAGATGTTAAAATATAAACAAGTTAAAAAATCCCTTCTGCATCTGATTTCACAACTTCCGATTGATTTGTTTTCAAATGGGAGGTTTTCATTAAAATATAAGGATTTTAAGAGGGGGTTAGGTTTGAGAGCACAAGTGAGCCTTATCAGATAGAAAGATCTTTGAGAGTGTGTGATTTCACAGGTCACAGAGTTTGTTCCATCTCGATCCCAGTGGCATCACAAACACAAAGAAATATAAAGATGCACGGAGAAGAGATATAGCAGGGTCAAGGCTAAAATCAGTATCACCTTATAGCTTGCTTGAGCTAAGAAGTGTATATGTGTGCATGCATACAAAAGTCTTGTTGAAAATTTTTTAAAAAATTAAATGTAAGAACTTTTTTGAATGCAAAAAAATCAAATGAATATTTCAAGAGACAACATAGAAACTGAAGTTGAACATAAGAGCCCTTTTTTGGTCTGGATTGAGTCCCTCTACCTTTTCCTTAACTTTTCATATGGAGGTCAAACGTAGGCACTTTAGCACTGGAAACTATGCAACTAGTGGTGTTTTGTTCAATTCTGAGGGTAGTGGCAAGAAAGAAAGCATTCCACAATTATATTAATAAGAGCTCAAATGAGAATATGCTCAGTGACCTTTTGTCTATACTCTTACTAGTGGAGAAAGAAAAATAGGTCATTTCATGCAGTGGAAAACTACCTTGTCATGCCTAAAGATAATCATTCCAAAAGCTAATGTTTAAGATAGACAACAAACAAAAACTATTTTTAAGTATACAACTATGTATTAAAAGGTGACTTTGTTAGGAATAATTGGAATGGTTGAATCAAAGGAATTACATTGCATCATAAATTAACATACAACAGAAAATGCAAAATAATTTTTAAAATGACATTTCCAACTTACTTTTGAAATTTTTCAATTAGTTTCTTCACCATTTTATCTGTGATGCCGGGACAGGTGGCTTCAGCCACCGCAATACTTTTCTCGAGTTCTTCAATCGCCTGATTCCTGCTAGCGTTATTCTCGTCCTGCTGTTTAAGCTGAGAAAGAGTAATAGTTAAAACATTTAAAATATTATACTACTTAAAACAGATATCCAAGGCTAATTAATCTGTACTTACTTCAGCAAATGCAGGTGTGATTATCATAGACAAACAACTCAGGGTTTGCACAAGATCTTGCTCCTTTGAACAAATAATATAGATTATACACGTGAAATTAAGTGTCATGATTTTCTTATTCTTTAACAAATACGAACTAATTTGAATCCCCCACTGAAAACAAAAGATTGTATGCAAGGCAAGTCTCTAAGCTTTCTTCCTATCATTCATTCCCATTTATCATCCAGAAGTCCTCTAACTTCTGGGAGTACAATAGATACCTGTGATTCCCTGGGCTTATGTATCTCCAGGTGAAATGCACTTAAAAAAATACCAATATGGCCACTTAAATAACTTCTATTAACTTTTCTTAATTAGCTCAAAACTAATGACAAATGAAGCATACTACAAACACAGTGAGGCAGACAGGCATTTAGGAGTATTCAATGGTAATAATTTTCGGCCATTATAATCTCACTACATAGTTTGAAAAACTGTATGAAGAGTAAGTAATTGTCTCCATATACATACTGCCCCATTCTGTACTTTCTTTGGATCAGGCTTCTTTCGTACGGTGGTAAAGCTCCATTCAGGATGAGTATTGTTTTCCCTGCTGGTAGATTCCCTAAAGAGATTGCCAAAGATACCTCTATAAGTGCCCAAATGATTCAGCTTGGCAAAAATACCAAATCAATGCAGGTAGAATCTAAAGGGATAATTGTCCCAATGTTTAAAAACTCATGATGCAAAAAAGCATCTGATCTCAGCTTCAGGTGAATACTACATTTTACTACAGAGTAGTAGTGGAGTGGTTCTCAACTCTATGTGTGCTTCATTGAGACCTCCTACCATAAATAAATACCTGTCCCTCACTACTCCCCACTTATTGAATCAGGGTCTCCAGTGGTGTGGCTTGTGATTGCTTTAAGGTTCCATGAGTGACTCTTATGGGAAGCTAAGGCTAACACCCATTAGAATAGGGCACAAATTATTCTGATATTTTTTATCCCTTTCCAACATTAGGCAATTTCTCAGAAATGGAAGAATCTCAGAGTAGTATCTAAAGAAATTTGGTGTTGCCTTTGTGCCAGTTCAGCTGGTGGAGGACTAAATTCTGGCATAGCATACAGACTTTCCTAGTCTAAATTAATTGACGGACTTAGAGGCTGAATTTTTAATGTAAACGCTGCTGTTATAAAACCCTACAACTTTTTCAAGAAATAAAAATCATACCTAAATGAATATTTAAATGTATCAGTCTGATCTTGGTTTGGTACATGGCCAAGAGGTGGGAAAGGCCTGGAGGTCAGTTCTTTAGAGGGATTTTGCAGGTTGCCATCAAAGTATGAGAAAATACAGCTCCTTATTACTTTGAGCAAACTAATATAACACCTTTAACTGAATCCTGTTCCAAAATTTTGTAATATACTCAAGTATCCACTAGGGGTTAGACCAAGACCATTTAAAACTAGAGCTATTCACTTCCAAGAAAAACATGTTTCCAACTTCATTGTATTCCACAGACTGTGATTGAAAAAGATTTTTGCAGTTTCTAAGGTGAAATTTCAAAATATGGTTTATATTTTATGCTAGAACAAGCACACTGGAGCATAGCTAAAAGATATACAATATTTAAACAGGCTGCCTAGATAAAAATTAAATAATTTGTACATACGAATCAGAGCCCTCGGAATCAGATTCATCATCACTGTGTCCTTCTGCCTTCCATCTCTTAAAACGATCTATCAGTTCAGTCAGATAAGAAGTCTTCTTTGAATTTTTTACAATGAATTTGTGTTTCAGAAGTTCTTTTGCTGTAGGACGCTAAGGATAAAAAGATCAAGGCTGCATATGACAATTGTTGAACTCATGATTACAAGGAATGGTTAAAAAATATCATTTGAATTACTAAGCTGAAAGGTATAAAGGTATGTCTATAGACATAAGAACAACTAAAATGCTGTAGGAAAATAGCTAATTCTATTACTGAAGTGGCTCAAGGCAACCACATTGAATCTACTACTTTGGTGTCCCAATTTGTTAAAGCCCAGTGGGCAGCAGGTGGCTTACCCACCAGCAAACCGGCAGGCAGGGCCTTCTCAAAAGCAGAGAGACACATGACAGTATTTAGAAAGTAAACATTTAAAAACATTTCAAAGTAGTGTTCTAAAATACTTTAATCACATTTACTGTAAATTTGAAAAAACCTGATGAAAACTTGCAAGGCTGTAATTTTGTTATTATCTACACATATCTTATAATCCCTTCTCCATCAGAAATCAATGTCTATTGCATCTAAATGCAAACACCAGGTGCTGTGGAGGATGTTCCACCTCCATTTTATTAATATGAGAATGTTTATCATCAACTTAAAAATAGTTATATCAAGTTTGGACTGCTCTTGTGTATTTCCCATCTCGAAAAGTCACAAGGCAGCTTTATTTCAACAACAGTAAAACAACTGTAATTGAATCCACCAAGTAAATGAATGGAGCTCACTAGCCTAGGAAAAGTATACAACTTCACATTGAAGTTTCGAAACACCAAATAAAAATAGTTAAACCTGGCCAGGCGCGGTGGCTCATGCCTGTAATCCCAGCACTTTGGGAGGCTGAGGAGGGCGGATCACTAGAGGTCAGGAGTTTGAGACCAGCCTTGCCTACATGGTGAAACCCCATCTCTACTAAAAATACAAAAATTAGCCAGGCATGGTGGCGGGTGCCTGTAATCCCAGCTACTTGGGAGGCTGAGGCAGGAGAATCGCTTGAATCTGGGAGATGGAGGTTGCAGTGAGCCAAAATCGCACCACTGCACTCCAACCTGGGCAACAGAGCAAGGCTCCGTCTCAAAAAAAAAAAAAATAGTTAAACCCAAATATAACTTTTCATGAAAAATGAAAACAGTTGAATAAAAATCATTGTATTTATACATACACTTTAATAATGACATAATACGAAGTTAACTTTATTTCTCAAATTTATTTCCCCCTGAAAGAGGAAATAATGAATAGAATAAGGAGGAAGCTGAGGATCAAGAAAAAAATGAAGGTTAAGGAGAAAAAGAATGAAGAATCTGGTTAAGAACTCAATAGAAACAGCAATACAGAAGGACGAACCAGGTTCCTGGATGGATCTTAGACAATTCTCACATGCACTGTATTCCCTATTGCAGGAAAAGCTGTCTTTGCTATAAGTAGATCTAATAATAGAAAACAAATAGTAATAATAGCAATATATACTCACAAATGATGGATCTTTGTTCAGGCAAGCATCAATAAACTCCTTAAAAGACTTAGTAAAGTCTCCAACAAGAGTTGGAGGATTGTTTTTGGGAATAAGAAACAGAACTCTCATTGGATGCATATCGGAGTTAGGTGGCTCTCCCTTGGCTAGTTCAATAGCAGTAATTCCCAATGACCAAATGTCAGCCTAAGGTAAAAGGAAAAAAAAAAATATATATATATATATATACATATACATATGCATATATATGTATATCACCTTGAAACTCCATTCCAATATACTACCACAAAATAGTCTGCGGAACCTAATGGCTATACAGTACTTGTCTCTCAAGAAAATGTGGTGTTAATAAATTTTTATTAATAGAATTCATTTATGTAAAACATAATGAATTCC
Organism: Nomascus leucogenys; assembly: GCF_006542625.1. NCBI lineage: Eukaryota > Metazoa > Chordata > Mammalia > Primates > Hylobatidae > Nomascus > Nomascus leucogenys. Next base: position 117,808,829 of record NC_044406.1, on the reverse strand, counting down.
ATACTTTCTGCCAGGTACCCTTCTCGGAATGGAGGATTTCAGTGGTGTATAAGCCAGACAAAAATCCCTGCTCTTAAGGGGCTTACATTCTATTAAGAAGGACAATAAATAAATAAATAATATGGTGCCAGATGGTGCTAACTTCTGTGAAGAAAATAACAAAGTATAGTAAGAGAGTAATGAATCATGGGGACAAGGGTGTTGCAAATTTACATAAGATGGCCAGGGAAGACTTCCCTGTGTAGGTGATGTTTAAGCAAAGACCTGATTGTGGGAAGAAGGTTTTTTCAGACAGAGGAAAGGGCAGGTGCAAAGGTCCTGAGGCCAGGGTGTACTTGCTATGTTTGAGGAACAACCACGAGGCCACTGTGGATGAATAATCTAGAAGAGAGTGGTAGGAGATAAGACTGGAGAGGCAGATAATGGCCAGATTGTGTAGAGCTTTATATGTCACAGAAAGGACTTAGGATTATATTCCACGTGGGATGAAAAGCCATTGAAGTGAATAGGGTGCAAATATTAGTTAGCTGCGAGGGAATTTATGATTAAACAGCAAAATATGACATAACTCTAGCTTAAGAAACACTTGTGAAACAAGGAAAAATAAGGCAGTGTATTAACTAGGATAGTGTGCCATATATAATTTATTAACAAGCTCAAAACAGTTTGTACAGGTAATACTTTACTTTTGAGTCATAAGCTGACTGTTGAATAACTTCAGGAGCCATCCAAAATGGAGTTCCCACAAAGGTATTTCTTTTAATCTGTGTATCCGTCAGCTGACCAGCAACTCCAAAATCAGCAAGTTTAACATCTCCTTGTTCTGAGAGCAAGACATTGGCAGCTAGGAGGAAAAAAAGAAAAGAAAAGAAAAAACTCAGCTTGCTCAGAATGCTTCTGTTTTTCTCAGGTTCATATTAGACTTTTGTATACCTTTTATGTCTCGGTGAATTTTCTTTTCTGAATGCAGATAGTCCAGACCTTTTAAAATTTCCTTTAGCATGGTAGCAATCTGGAACTCATCAAATGGACCAGCTCGAAGCTTAAGGGGAAAAACACACACACACATACACACATGTGTAAAAGTTTGGAAACATAAAATTCAAAATTGGTATCTTTGAAATGAAGAAATCACTTAGACACATGATGCCGCTCTGTTTATCAAACCAATATCTAAACAAGGAAGGAAAAATGTAAAATGTGAAGGAAGAAAGCAAAAGAGTTCAGTCAAAGGGCTGAACAGGTTTTTTAATGATTCAATTTAATGAAAGATAATACGAGCCCTTTTACCTATATACTAGGCTTCAAATTCTGAGGTTCCTGAATATTTACATCAAAGATGGAACAAATATGCTTACATAATGACAGAACCAACTATCTTTTCTTTAGATGGAAAAAAAGAGAAATCAGCTACTTAAATTCAGGCAATTGCTGTGAAAAAGTTGCTACATATTGACACGAAACTGATTTTTAGGTCAGAGAATCCATAAGATTTCCACAGCAACTATTTGATCATATCAATCGGCATTTATGTATTTTAATAATATGGTAAAGAATAGCCTTTTTTAAACTCAAATTGTAAATTTAGCCAAGAATATAATAATTAAACTATTCAGACTATGATGGTAAAAAAATTAAATCATGGAGGGATAATGTTTTTCAAATAAATGTAACACATATCCCTTTATTTCCCCATCCCTGTACCAAAGCCAATAGTTCCAACTGGAATACAAGGAAAGCAATGATTAGGTTTCAGGAGAACTTGTAATGGAATATCTGAAAATCCCTCTTTAAAATAAATGGTTATTTTAAAATTCTGGTACCTCATAAAGCACAAACAGTGGACTGTACAATATTATTACAGGAAAGGGTGGGAATCTAAAGTCAGAGCCGAGGTAGAGTTCTGTTTGCTTCTGGAAGGAGGGAAGAGGTGGTGAAAATTAAACACTGCCCACTCTGCCTCACACTGGGAGGGATCCACAGCTCTTTGGCACCTTGTGTATTTCATCTTTCATGAATGCCATATTTATGCTGAATAAAGGGCACTTTCATGTTGAAATTTAACAGCTTAAAATAGAACTCATACTTTGGTCTCACCATCTAATATTAACTGTGGTCTGGGTATATAGTATACTCCAGGGATGTCTGTAATTCAATAGGTCCCTTTCCCAGGTAACATTATCTATTTACTTTCAAATCTATCAACTTCCACCCCAAAGTTTCTATTTAAACAGTAGTGATTAAAATAGTTTCTAAAGTCCTCTAGAAAGGGTGAAAATGGCATACTATTTTATTAATGGCTGGCAATGAACTTCTGAGGTACTACAAAATAACTGAAGGACAAACGTCACACTACTTAAGATCAGTAATTAGTATCATCTGATCATAGGACATTGGCAAGGCCAGAGGAGGTATATCCTTGGTTATTTTAAGTGATTGGGCAAGATTAATGTAATGCCTACTAGCTATCATTCTGAAGGACATCTAAAAGTAACATAAATAAGCCAGTATATTGCCTAATACAGAAGTTTTTAAAAATATTTAAGTAAAAACAACAAAAAGGGGATCCTAAAGATTCATGAGCTTATCTGCTATATTTTAGGTTCATGTTAAAATTCAATAAAAGTGAAATCTCAATTAACTGGGTGCTAGAGGAGGATGGGAAGAAAGACCCTGTGGCAAGGAGACTTCTCCATTTGAACTTTTCTCCAATAACTGAAGAACTTGCCATGTCTCTAACAGATAATATCTCTGTCCCAGGGCAGTGTACTTGCCTTGTGTAATTTGCCTCTGTTGTCAAGTGAGAATATGCAGGAGAGGGACCTTGACTCTTTCGAAGACTGTACATTCGTGAGCTCATGGATCTTCGTCACACTTTAACTTCCAGCCAGTCCCTAATGCAGTCTGCTATTTTATGCCTTCTCTTATGGTTAGCATATTGTTTCTTTTTTCTTGGGGCTCATGTTTTATTCTAGTCATCTTATTACATGTGTTTTTGTTGCAAGCCACCACGATTCTTTTTGGAAAGAAGTGGAGCATAATAAACTCAATAAAATGATGTGCAATATACTCAAAGTCTGCTCACATACAATAAATTGTTTTTCAAGAATGGGAGTGACTCAAGGTAGACGCTGTATAATGTTGACATAAATGACAAGTTGTAATCTTATGTTATTCCATTAGTTAGGTACCAGGCACCAGTTTAATTTGAGAAACACTCTCCGCTAAACATCCCTCTTATTTCCTCTTGTTCTTAGTAGCAGAGCCTTCCTCTACACCTAATCCTGTCTTAGATTCCCCCAAATGATAGCATTTATTTGTACAGGAATATACATGAAAAAGGAATAGCACCTTTTCTCATTATCTGCTCTCCCTGTAAAATCTAGTTAAATGAGTTTTCTAATTAAATCACAATATTATTGAATTTTAGAGCTAAGAACACAAAATTAGAGATTACTGATTCAATTTCTTCATTTAACATGTGAATAAATTAAGACACAAAGAGGCTAAAGGGCTGCCCAATATTTGCCAGGCAGTCATTGTTAGCGCTGGGTTTATGACCTAGGGCTTTTGATTCTTAACCAATACAGTACTAACAACATTTTTCATTCATTGAAACTGTTATTAATGGCTATTTGTTTTATTAAGTAGAGTTCAGAATAGCAGGATGAGATTAAGATCTCACAATCATTTAACTTGGAGATTTCATAAAACTGACCAAACTACTATTAGGGGACACAGATTTGGGTCATTGATTGGGGTTAGGCCAGTGTTCACTGCTTAACATTGCTATCAGTGATCCTGTTGAACAGAGTGGCCTAGCTTTGCCAGTGCTTCCAAAACGGGGAAGAGACATGGTGAGCACCCTGAGGGACCAGATAAGACAACTGATAAATTTGGAAAGGGCTCTTAATATTCGAAAAATGGAAGGAGGATCATGAAACAATTGAGAGGCTTCTTGTAGAGCTAATGAAAAAACTATTGAATAATATGACTCTGTGACAAGACAAATAGAAATGAGATCATTTAACTTCAAGAGGAGAATGAAGCCTGACTCCATACGCATGAAGGATTATTACACAAAGAAACATCAGTGGTGTTCTCTCACTAGAGAGGAGAGAAAAAAAAACGAACTCAGGCTTTAAGATATAAGAATTAGATTAGACACACGGAAAGATTACCAAATTCAGCAACTGATTAAACTGACATGAATTCCTAGTAGTAGATGAGGCTCTCCATCAAGTTTAATTACCATTTCTTTAGAATGGTTTAAATATGGTTCTGCCTAAAGGAAAGAAAATCTCTTATAGTCATTTCTGTTCATAAAATTATTTGAAACTTTGAGTTACTGGCAGTCAAGGTTAAAGCCTTTTAAAAATATTTAATCACTTTCAGTTAGGAAAACTCATCTGCACCTAAAAAAATAAGAATTAAAATATTACTTGATTATTTTAATCAAAACACTTTCTTAGAAACAGAATACTCTATAATTTCTAAGGCAGAAACATGCAAATAAAAAAATCATATAATATTAAAGATGGAAGGGAACTTAGAAATAACTTAGTGCAACTTCTTTGTTTTATAGAACACCTACGTCCAGGAAGTTTGTGCCTGGTTCACAGGCACAGAGCCAGACCTATAACCTCAAACACCTTAGGCCAGCCCAGTGGTCATTCTACTACACTAAGTTGCCTCTCATAAGTCATACTGAATTTTAAACATAGTATCATATTAATAAAGATTTTTAAGGAAGGGAAAGAAACTCAACACTGATAGGATCACACTAAATTGGGGAACAACCAGTGTTTCTCAAAGGCATTCTGTGTGTGAATGCATCTTCATTGGGTTGAATTTTCCTGCACACTGCAGGATTTTAGCATTCTGATCCATGACCACTAAAATGGCAGGAGCACTTCTAAGTCATTGTGACAACCCAAAATGCCATCACATTTCCAAATAATCTATAGAGGGGCAGAGAGAACTCTGTGAAGAACTGGATCTGTAGGCCTACCTTGTTTAGAACCCTAGTACCACTATCTTAGTCAATTCAGGTGCTATAACAGGATACCACAGACTGGGTGGCTTAAATAATATTTATTTCTCACAGTTCTGGAGACTGGGAAAGAAGTCCAAGCTCAAGGGGCTGGCAGATTCAAGTCTGGTAAAGGCACTCTTCCTGGTTTCCAGAAAGCCTTCTTCTCACTGCACCCTCTCGTGGTGGAAAGAAAGTCAGAGAGCTCTCTGGGGCCTCTTTTATAAGGGTAGTAATTTCAGTCATGAGAACTCACCTTCATGACTTAATTAGGTCCCAAGGTCCCCACCTCCTAATACCATCACATTGGGGATTAGGATTTCCACACATGAATTTTGGGGGGACACAAACATTCAGTTCATAAAAATCACTTTTAGTGACAGTTATCTCAATTACATATTTTTTAAAAATCTAAGAAAACTCAGTTTTTTTCAGGGATAAGCTTGCAAAAGTCAAACTTTGACAGCAATGGATACACACATCCCCTTCTAATTTGGGAGACTTTATTTTATTAAGCTATTTGCATTTCTTATATAGTCTTAGAATGCCAGCAACATGTTCAAACGTACAATACATCTGTACCTACATAAGGTAGTGGTCATGAAAAAATAATTTAATTTGAACATATTAACTAAAGCAACCACTTAGCGTGCCCAAAAGCCATTAATCTTCAATTTAAAAAATTAAGGTATGTGCCTATGCACACATTTGCATCTGTGTGTAATTATTTTAAAATACTTACAAGATCCAGTGCTGAACCACCACCCAGGTATTCCATTATTATCCATAATTTAGACCCCTGTAAAGCCATGAAACAATTTGATAATTACAAACCTGAGCCAAAATAACATACTAGCAAAAATGTTAAATCTCACATACTAAAGCACAGATTCTATTTGCATGTTCTCATTTATTTGTGGGAGCTAAAAATTAAAACAATTGAACCCTTGGAGATAGAGAATAGAAGGATGGTTACCAGAGGCTGGGAAGGATAATAGGGAGGGGGAGTTGGTGATGGTTAATGGGTACAAAAAGTAGTTAGAGAAAATGAGTAAGATCTAGTATTTGATAGCACAACAGGGTGACTATAGTCAATAACAATTTAATTATACTTTTAAAAATAAGTAGAAAAGTATTACTGGACTGTTTGTAACACAAAGAGTAAATGTACCCTGATGTGATCATTATACATTATATGGCTTTATCAAAATAGCTCATGTACCCTCATAAATATTTACACCTTCTTTGTAGCCACAAAAATTAAAAATTAAAAAAATAAAAATAAAGAACAGATTCTAAAATGTAGGTTTAAAAATGGTTGCTTGGGAACCCAGAATATATTTTTTCCATAGAACATTCCAAATTAAAATTCTGAGCTTAGACTACCCCCATACCTTTTTGCCTATGATATAGCTAAACAAATAAAAGTACTGTTTATTATTGTTGAACTTTTAGTAATTTTTATAAAAAACAAAGCTTTAAACAATTATCTTGAATGATATTGGAAAGAAAAGATAGTTACATTAAAGAATGAGGAGGTAAATGAGGGCTTGTAGAAATTTTGGGTTTGAGTCTGAGGACAATGGATATTTTGCCTTATTTCAGTTGTTGGCTTTCATTTGTTTTGATGTACTTCAAACTTTTATCAGCTATGGTTAAAGGCATTTTTGGCACACACGGAACCTAGAAAGAATATTGTTCATTTTACCTCTGATGTAAATGGATAAGAAAAAGAGAGAGTGTAGCTTTAAAAATATATGCTTTCTCCACGTGGAATTAACTTCACTGTGAGCTGAACAAGAGGAAATGGGGCTCCCGGGAGGAATATATGTATACAAATTCTAAAACAGGTGTACACACACACATACCATTCAGTATCATCAGTTAAACACTGGAATAAACCATTAAACCCTTTTTGTTTTAGCTATAGCTTAAATACAAGGGACACCTCTCTCTCCTTACCATTTCATGAGTGGTATTCCCTGAATTTTTGTGGGACCAAAGAGCTGACTGGAAGTAGAATGGTTGGCTTTACTATACTGGCAGCAGCGAAGTAGTGACTGGACTGTGTTCCAAAAGTTGATTTTTAAGTAAGATGTTTGGAATTTTAAAAGCAAGCATTTTCCCATAAAAATAATACCTAAGTTCCTGGGGTAGTCCTCCCAAAAGACAATTTCACACAAATGTATTCATTCATAGTATAGCATGAAAAGTACCAGAGAAACTCACTACTATTTGTATCTTAACAATATTTCAAGTGGAAAAATATATTCAGCATGGTGCTTCAACTTGGGATGCCAGAAACACATTTCTCACCTTTACAACCCCAGCTGCGGGGTGAAGATTCTCAAGCTACTGCCAGTAGCCCTCAAACTCAAAAATCCCTGGGAGGTATTCAGGAGTCCAATTTAAAATTTCTAGGCATCTCCATGAGGATGTGACTTTATCAAGGCAGAGAATGGAATCCAGTGACATGATGATGAGTGCTTAGGGGATGGGAGAGGGTTAAAGAATCAGAGTGGAACTGACATTGTAGTGTGGGGAATGGGATGTGGCCTAGGGTTAGGGATCACGAAGGGAGGGCTCAATTAAGACAAAATGATTCTCCTTTCCATATGCTGACACTATGTAGAATTTGTAAGAGAAATGGAGGAACAATATTCCCCTACCACTTCCTCCACTAATCTTTTTATTTTTTTGGATTTTTTAAGTTTATTATTCACAAGACTCAGGAATTCCATTTCTGTGCATAGTCAAGAGAAACTCTTGTACATCAGTAATATAAATTAAACAACATAGTTGCACATACAATAAACTTGGTTTTTTTTGGTTGAAACTTTTTTTTTTAATTATACTTTAAGTTTTAGGGAGGGGGAAGGGATAGCATTAGGAGATATACCTAATGCTAAATGACGAGTTAATGGGTGCAGCACACCAACATGGCACATGTATACATATGTAACAAACCTCCACTAATCTTGACATCCACTCTGTCCTGACATAGATGACCAGCAAGCACTGCGAGCAGAAAGCTGAGAGTCTTGGTTAGCAGTGAAGTCTACATTAGGAAATAGAGGAAATAAATTCCCACAATACTGGTGAGCGAAGAGGAGTTCTAGGAAAGGTTCATATAACTTGTATTTGTGTATAGAACCTGGGCACTCACAACCTGAGATTTGTGAATCTGACATACCTTTATACTTTTTCCAAGAGAAGAAAAAAGTGGTTCTTACAATGGTGGATAGGTTAAAAATTGTTTCTTTTGCCACAAGTTTGTTTCTAACAAGTACTATACTCTATCATATGAATTCAGAGAGCCTCCCATTCGCCTGACATTTAAAAGAAAAAGATATTATAAAACATGCCTGCCTATTTTGTAGTTCTGCATGAATGAAAGCACCTGCTTTCCAAGTTAAAAACAGTGTGTGCCTTTTTGTTCGTACTAATTCAAAACAGAAACTTGCCAACTGTCTGTCAGTAAAACGTGTTCATAGAAAGCTTGAAATGTGACTTTACAAAGTTAGTATATACCATTAAGCATTAAAATTACAACTACTCAATTTCTAGATCTGAAAATAAGGAATCCTTATTTGTTCGGGAAATCAGTGGTGGTGAGGGCTGCACGACACGCCTGTAATCCTGGTATTTTGGGAGGCCGAGGTGGGAGGATCACTTGAGTCCGGGAGTCTGAGAGCAGTCTAGGTAACATAGGGAGACCTCATCTCTACAAAAAGTGCAAAAAATTAGCCGGGTGTGGTGGCATATGCCTGTAGTCCCAGCTACTCGGGAGGCTGAGGTGGGAGGATCAATTGAACCTGGGAGGTGGAGGCTGCAGTGGGCCAAGACTGCGCCACTGTACTCCAGCTTGGGAGACAGAATGAGACCCTGTCACAAAAAAAAAGAAAAAAAAAAAAAAAAAAAAAAAAACAAAGAACAAAACAAAACAAAAAAAACACCCAAAAAACAAACAAAGACACACAAAATCAATGTGAATGTAGCTAATGCCACAGAGCTGTACACTTAAAATGGCAAAATTAGTGTTAAGTATACTTTGCCTGATTAAAAAAAAACATACAGCACATAAGATTTTATAAAACTGGAAATGACAGTAGAGATCATCTTGCCAAGAATATGGCTAGAAAATTTACCACTTCTAAGTCATTTTCTTCCAGTTTGGAATGCTGTGTCCCTACCCCACTCGCACCTTCCAACCCCTACCAAAATCATACTCCAGACTTAGTTCAAATGCTACCTCCCTAGTTTGAGGGTTATTGCACTTGATGTACTCACAGATAAGCAGGCTATTAATATGAAGCAAGTTATAAACACCTATCTGGGGCTGAACAGAGAGGATGAAACCAGAGACATCAATTTAGAAGTTGTCAGACTAAAGTAGATGAGATTAACCACAATATGCAAAAGAAGAGGAATACACATAGTAGGCATTAATAAATAAGCATCTGTTGAATTGAATCTAACATGGGGCTTCTTAGAGGTGTAGTATATTAAGTTTAAAGCTATTCCTATTTTGAGAAAAGAACATTTTAAGAAGGAACAAACTTTCCAACCTCCATTTTCTTTAAGTTTTATAAGAGAACTCCAAAACAAATGTTAACAATAAAAGAATATTCCAGAGGCATTGAGCATACATACACTGGCTGTAAGCACATACGGTTTCAGTGAAAAATAAAGAGAAGGCCAAAAAGCCATACAGACGATTCTGAAATATTTTACTTCATTCAATTCTTTTTTTTTCATAAATATTGGTGATGGTGGGTGGGAGGCAATATTTCCTTAACATACATAGAAATCTAAAGGCAATTTTCAGCAGCAAATAAAGGCATGATTCAAATTCTATTCAATGCCTGAGTGTCATTTTAAGATTTACATTGAACTAGAAAAATATTTAAGGATTATAAAAGATGATTCCAATATTATGAGATCAGAAGGGAAGGGTTTGCTTATTTTAGCACTCTTCATAAAGACTAACTTTGTCAGGAAAATCTGCCCAGTGAACTAAAATCTGCCCAGTGAACTGTGGTCATACTGATGTGTTTGTCTGGTTTTTAACTCTTGTTTTTAAAAATAAAGTTATACAGTGAGCTTAGTTAAAATGAATACCTAGTACATTTTCTGCATGTCTCAAGGAAATCACTACAACTGCATACAGTTTCAAAGAGCATATAATTTTCTCTCAGATGTAATAACCTTTTCCTCCAGCTTACAGTGAGGTCTTAGTTATGGATGACATCCTGTGTAAGAACAACCCATTTCCCAGTTTGTTCAATTAACTTGACTCTCAAAATCCTCCATGTCACCTGAAATGGAACAATGGGCCACAATAAGTATGTAAGTTGACTGATAACACAGTCCCCTGATGGTACAAAGAGGATGTGGCCTTGACTTATGTTGACTACATGAAACAGAATCCTGTTCTATTTGACGTGATTTTAGTTTAGAAAAAAATACAAACCCACACAGTCATACTATGTTGTAATATAAATGGAAAATAAATGAGTTGGTCAATTTAAGAAAGTGATTTAAATAAATGGTATGAAAACGTTGTAAGATTATAGAATATTTCTTTCTCTGTGTGTATATACACACACTCTGTGTGTGTCTTGTAGAGAGACATATGTATATACACACACATTTATTTACTTTAAATAGATTCAGAACATAAATAATCAACATAAGCCAGCTGCACATTTCTACAATTTTATCATGAAGCAACATGTTCTTCAAAGTAGTGTTTTATATCATAGAGTTTAGTTAATGATGGGAAGGAGATAAAAATAATTTGATTTAATCCCTTAAGAAGCTATCTTGGACAATGGTTTTGTAGCACTGGCTGGTCTGAGTACACTTTACCATCAAAATTTGGGACAAACAAAAAACTAGTTTTTAATTATTTAAAGATTAAGTAAATACTGGGTGACTAGTACATGTATACTACTGCGCTACTTAAAAAACACTCTATATGAAATCTTAGGAAAAGAAGATAGAGCTGTCACTCATTTTCCATGGGAGTATTGAATATGAATAAATAAGCAACCAATAAAATGGTCAAACCATATCAGTACCAATTTTCAATATATTATGGAATAGCCATTTTAAATAGGGCTTTTTAATATTTTAGGTCAGCAACCAAAAATAGTGTATTTGTCACAGGTGCCTAAAAGTAGCAAGGATTCAGGTTTGCCCTAGAGTGAGCCTGGAAATACTGGGATTCAATCCAGAAAGAGTAAACCAGAATGAGCAAATGATACACACACAGACACACACAGACACACACACACACACACACACACACACACACGACAACAAATTCCTGGGGCTATGTACCACCAAGGAATTGTATGGGAATTAGGAGGAGAACCTAAAACTACTGAGACTGCGTAATCACTCATGAGATCTTTAAAAAAGAATATGATGGGCTGAATTAGCTTTTTAGGAACAAATATGACAGCAAAATTATCACACAAAGGAGCAAATAATTACGTATGTAGTAAAATAGAGTAATAGCTAACACTTAGAAGTAAATGTTGAAATTGGATAGAAATTACTAGCATTATCATCTCCTTTTGGAGGCCTTTTATTCATGCCACTCCTGAAAAGGACAGAAGTGACTACTTACTTATTTGTGCATCATCTATACCTTGTACACACTTTAATCATAAAATTAGCATCATTTCAGTGCAAAACTGGACTGTGAGTGCCTTGACAGCAGTAGTGAGTTTGTTCACTTCTATATCTTCAGCATCTAATACAGTGTGTAATATATAGTGGCTGTTTGGCTGCTTAATGATTCATTCTACTATGCATTCATACCACATACATCCAATATTAGAATAAGTCAGGTTTTGTAAATAGGCAGTGAAATTTGTGATAAATTTCTATATCAGTATTAACTAATATAGATACAGATAGATGGAAAGCGATGACAAAGTCACTAAGACGGCAGAGGAGATACCGTTTTAATCACCCCCTCCCTCCACATATACATAAAAAGCCCCCAAATATAGACAGCTATCCACAAACCCAAGTAACCCTGGAAGGATTCAAGGGCCTATTTAACAATCTGCAGCAACACAGTGGAGCAAAAAAGAAAGAATATCTCCACAGAAAGGATCACTGATGACATCAGCATACCTGAGAGGCCAGGAAATGTCTAGGAACAAAGATGAAAGGTGGAGGCTATTGGTATCACTACACAGTAGAAGCCATCATGGTCCCCAGTGGCCTGCTCTGCAGAGGACACTGGCATCTCTTGCTACTGAGGTAGCCAACAGCCATTTCTGCCAGGGAACCCCAGAGAGGGATACATGACTACAAACTCTCTCATCTCAAGAAGAAGACATTGTTGAGCCACATGGAGAAAGAAGCCACCACTCTGAAAACTGGTGCAGCTCCAGACCTCTGAGTCATGGCCGCTCTACTAGTGCCTACACTCCAGACCCAGATTCTGTGTCTTCACTGAGCTCAACCATACCTCAGATATTGGAGCCACTGCCACAGTGAGCTAGCTCACACCCCAGGGCCCCGGAGTCAAGGTTTCTCTGAGTGTGCCTATGCTCCAGACATCCACACAGTCACCACTGAAAGCTAGCCTGTGTTCTGTACTCCAGACCAGCTGAGTGGTTGCACTGGACCCACCCACAGCTCAGATACTTGAGCCAATCACTGCCATAGTGAGCTAGCTCACATCCCAGGCTCTGGAGACAAGGTCCCTCTGAGCGTGCCTATGCTCCAGACATCAGCTCAGATGTTACAAACTGCTAGGCACCACGCCACCCTCAGGGCCACTGTAGCTCTGTGCAGCAGTAGGGGGTATTTGTACCTAGGATGTTGGTATTACTATTGGCTTGGGCCCCAGAGCATGTCCCTCCAGATACGCCTATGCTTGAAGCCTTAGTTCTGTGGCCACTCCATGGGCATCACTCATTAGACACTAGTGCCACCTCAAGTGGGCCCACAAGCAGACCCAATGCCAAAAGGGATCTACTCAGCTATGATTTCTCTGGTGGAAGAAAAAGAGACTCGGGGGACCCTAGCAGCTCTTGCCACCAAAGACCTCAAACAGCCCTCACCACTGTTGTAGACACCCAAGGTATTGACCACTGAGGATCCCTGCAATCTCTGTCAACACTAATCTCAAGTGACGAAGCCGCACAGGGACTATGCTCCTATGCCCTCATTGGAGCCAGAACCACTGCAACCCACCCAGCCATTGCTCTCACACTGTCCTACAGAGGAAGAAGGTCTTTTCACATTGAAACCTGTAATGTCTGGAAGAGGCGATTGCTCTACCAACTGCAGAGAAATCAACATAAGGCAATAATAAACATGAAAAACCAAGGAGACACCTCACCACCAAAAGAACACAGTAGTTTCCCAGTAGCTGACTCCAAATAAATGGAGATTTATAAACTGCCTGACAAATAATTTAAAATAATTGTGTCAAGGAAGCTCAGCAAACTTCGAGAAAATACAAAGAAACAAGTGAAATCAGGAAAACAATAAATGAACAAAATGATAAATTTAACAAGTAGATTAAATCATTTTAAAAACTCAGAAATTTTAAAGCTGAAAAATTACAATGAATGAAATGAAACAATACAATAAAGTGTCAATAGCAGAACTGATCAAACAGAAGAAAGAATCTGTGAACCTGAAGACAGGTTATTTGGTAAAGGTATAGATGGATATCCGAAGTTTTATTTGGTCAGCAGAGCATAAAATGATAGCATTAATTTTTGCGCAGGCCAACAGCTTAATTAGTTATACATATACTCTTTTTGGCCTATAGATCAACCAGTAACAACAAACACTTCCCTCCTTTTAAACCCTAAATAGCAAAGATCTAGCACAGCCTTCATTTGAAAAACTGCAATACAGTTTTCCAATCCTTCAAATGAAGGATAAACAATTTTAATTTTAAAGTGATTCAAATTCCAAACTAAGCTAGAGTTCGTAGGGGCTTTTTTTTTTCAACTATTTATTATTCACATTTCAACAGACACGAATCCTGACTTCTAACTCAGGAACCCAAGAACCACTGGGTTTTACCAACCAGTTTTCTGCTATGTAGTAACATCTCCATCTGCTGGAACTTTAGGTGTCTGCTAATCCCATGATCCTGGAACCAGTACAAATCCAACTTTTATTTGGAGGGGGAGGCAGATGTTATTCCACTTAATTCCATTTTAACAAATATTTACCACGTGCTTAAGATGTGCCATACCCTGTGCTAAGGAATGTAAGTACCAGGACTGCTTAAGCTAAACTCCCTGCTATGAAGGAGCTCACAACCTGGTGGGGAAGAGAAATGTGTAAATAACTACCATAACTCAATGAAATAAGTGACATACTTACATGTCCCATCAATTCTGAGGTTGAGACAGTCAAGACCATTGAGAATAGTGTCTGGAAACCCAGGGGGATAGCACTTTCCTGACAAAGGATGTCTCCAGGACCAGCTGCATTTCTGCTCCTCCATCAAACCAAAAGTTCAGGTGTGGAAAAGGGGTGCAGCTGAGTACTGGGATGCATTCAGGATACAGCTGCTAAATCTAACAACGGTTTATTTGGCACTATAAATGGAGCTGGATTCTGCCTGGAGGCCATAGACTGCCAAATCCTAATTTAAGACATTGCCTTTCAAAAAAATAGAATTAAAAAACTTCTAATGAAAATACCTTATGACTTAAATAATACAGCACACACATTACCTTTAAATATGACCCATAGTATTTTGTTACATATGAGCTGTCACATTGACTCAAGACAGTTATTTCTTGCTGAATGTCTTCTATTTCATCTTCGGCTTCCTCAAGGTCTATGATTTTAATAGCAACGACTTGCTGGGTACGGTTATCAATTCCTTTGAAAACTTCCCCAAATGAGCCTTTCCCAATGCGCTCTAATTTTGTGAACAGTTCTTCTGGATCAGCTATGTTATTCTAAAGGGAGTGGGGAAAGAGAAAAAGAAAGAACACAAATGTCTTGAATCAAATTTTTTTTAATGAAGGAAAATAAATCACATAAGCCAGTAACAAATTTTTGTAAAAGCATACAAACTCCTTTGTGCTTTGTTAGAACAATTGTAATCCCAAACAGGCAGCTAGTCCATCTTCTAGTGAATCATACACACTAACTGAGCTTAGCTGATCCTGCTACCACAAACATTCTCACACAGCAAATATATCCAGTGCATGCCAAAACATCAGGCACTTTTTGGAATAAAGCCGCTGATTATACACAGTTTACACATTAATGCAAATGTAGCAACAGTGGGAGAATATCTAACCTAAGCTAAGGTGAACTGTTTAAGTTTCTAACATTCTGCCAATATTACCTTTTAACACTCCTCTCTCTCCAACTCGGATATCCCAATCATCTTAGCTACACTTCCAAACCGCCATCTAAATAACACAGACCAGAAAAGACTCCAGGCTTTACAGGTCTTTGTTTTTCTTTAGTTGGAATCTTATCTATATGTAATGTTATCATCAATAGCTGAACTAAGATTCTATACCTTTGTAATAATTGCTAGTAATCATGAGAAAATGGTAATACATTGAACTTTTTACAACTCATGTCACAGTGAAGATCCAGAATAATTTAACACTTCACTACAATAAAATCTGGAATAAACATAGGCTTTTAAGGTTAACAAATGTATAGGCATGACTTAGATTTATAAATTCACTGTTGTTTCCTGATTCAGAAATATTCTGTATCTTATAATATACAATTTTGAATTAAAATTTTACCCCAAGACAAACTTTATATACTTACTTAAACTCATATTGCTGAAAATATACTGCTGATCAAGTAGAAACTCAAGATTGCCAACCCTGCCAAAAGCACATTAAGTGCTTTATTAATCAAAAACTTTGAGTTCCTTCAAAATATAAGAGGATTCTATAAAGTTCTGGTGAGCTATCATGTCTAATTTGTTAACTGGACCTAGAATATCTGTTCATTTACTACAGTTTTACCTAGTTTCACTTCATCATCAATTTCAGAAGACAATTATGGAGTTAGCATGTCCCTTTTATCTTCCTTTATTAGACAAAGAGGCCATTGAAAATACTGTTTTTCTCTTATCAAGTTCATTGCACCATGATCACCAAATGCACACACTACTACTCCAGTAAACCACTACCTTTTGAGGTAACTCCAAAACTCATGACTGCTTTTAAAGAATTTCACCAAGTTCTCTTTTTACACAGCCTAAAATACAGTTTGTACATGACCTGTTTACCTTATAAGCTTCCCCATTCTCTCTGATTGGATTTTTTTCCATTTCTAAAAGTTGTGCTTTCCATATAGAAGTCTCTGAGACTGCAAGCTACTTGTGTATCCCCACCCACCTCCAGTACCCACATGGAACAAACACATCTTGAGCTTTCCATATGGGCGTTTAAAAATAGCTTCGGCTTCCAGTAGGTTGCAAATGCATTTTTAATGCCCATATTTTGTTATAATACCTTCTCAAAAACTTGACTGCCATCATTATTGATTTCCTTGGTGTCCTCTTTTACCAAGACATTGTATTTCATTGTGACTACTAATACATAGTGGCTAACCCGCAGTTACCTCTTCCTACTTTTGGTGATGGTTCTTGGCTTTGTAATACCTTGTGGAAAAAATACTTACTACATAGCTTGGTGATGGGTTCACCTCCTTATAACTTCCTTTGGAAAAAAAGTATTTCTGTTTTTCTGATACAGTTATAAAACAATTCTAAAATTTGGAAATGTATCATTTATTTGAAGATACATAGGATATATCTTCTGATAAGACACTCTGGGAAGTATATGTATTCATTAACTTTATAACAAGAATCTTCTGTCGTTAAGGAAAAAAATGAACTCTTAAACTTCCTAGTTAGTGTTTTAAAAGGATTTGATTGAAACAATCAACCTCAGGGAGGATATGGCTATTCCTTGCTTCCTACAATAAATGGGTTCTTGCAAATATGTAAATCAAAAATTTTAAAACGAGGTCACATTTTGCATTTTAAAGAAGCACTGAAGTAAACTCTAATCCATGGATATAGTTTGAGATTTTAAATTGAGGAATAGCAAGTTGGACACAGAAAAAGAGAAAGATCCATCATTTACCCAATGTTTGCACTTCCTACTCTTTTATTTTGGGTCTAACAATGCTCCTACAAAACACCAACTTTCAGAGTGGAGGGAATCATGAAAACAAGATTTCACTAATATAACCTCACTTCCCTACCTAGCTAAGGGATAGAGACCCCTGCCCCATTTACTAATCCTGAATCCCTGATAGATAATACAAAAGTTATAACTCCCCCTTCATCATTTTAAACCAAAGTATCCTAAGGCTTTATTAAGACAGGTTTCCTTCCTGCTTTTATCACAAGGGCAAAGATCAAGTAAATAAATAGCAAACATCCCAAGGAATGCAATTAAAAGCCACCTAAATAAAGAATCTAGTTTGCCTAATCATTCCCATCATTCTTTGGAACCTCTAAGAAAAGTCAGCTCCCTCTCCATCCAAATCAAATACTCTTTTAAGAATACTGAAATTCTAACCCAAATGCCCATCAATGACAGACTGGATAAAGAAAATGTGGCACATATACACCATGGAATACTATGCAGCCATAAAAAAGGATGAGTTCATGTCCTTTTCAAGGACATGGATGAAACTGGAAACCATCATTCCCAGCAAAGTAACACAAGAAGAGAAAACCAAACACTGCATGTTCTCACTCATAAGTGGGAGTTGAAAAATGAGAACACATGGAAATAGGGAGGGCAACATCATACACCAGGGCCTGTCAGGGGGTGGGACCTTGGGAAGGGATAGTATTAGCAGAAATACCTAATATAAATGATGAGTTGATGGGTGCAGCAAACCAACATGGCACATGTATACCTATGTAACAAACCTGCACATTGTGCACATGTACCCCAGAACTTAAAGTATAATAATAAAAAATACTGAAATTTCTAAATATTCCTTACCTCTACTGCAAAAATCACAATTTATTACTCTATCTGCGTTTGTGTTGCCTTCTCAAAGCTGCCCAAAAAAAAGAGCTCTATGTTCTGTAGTGTCAAATAGGAGGAACTGCTAAATTAAGCTCATATTGACTTATTAATGGCAGACGATTTCCACATGCCATACCAAAACAGGGCTACGAAAATGAAAACCTCAAAGATCCACCTCCTCAGGGCAATCAGATTATTCCTTGGCCCTGTTTTATCTGTTATTTAACTTGAATTTGCACTCTTCAACTATAAGTACACTGTTAGAAATTTAAGTCTTATTCAGAAGGTATCATTACCACTAAAACAACAATAACAACAACAACTATTTAGTATGGAAATACTCTGAAGAAGTCCAAAAGGAAGCAATGTTAGGTGAACATCTTGCTTGTCTCCTGTGCAAAGTCAGGAGCAGATAGAAGAAGTCTTCTTGGATACTTAAACCACAGAAACAGAGAGCTGAAAGAACTCTTACAAGTTCTCTAGGTGCTCTCCAATCCTGGCTATACATTACCACCTATATCACCTTTAAAATGTGGATACCTAGGCTTTACCCCAAAACTACTGATTCAGCCTATCTGAGATTGGGGCTTTGCAACCAATACTTCTGAAAAAGCACCCCAGATGATTCCTGTGTACTCATTTGAATACTAGTCTCGACATCAGCACTTGGGAACCACTAAGCAGATGGATGTGAAATTTGTGTCCTTGATTACAGGGAACCCATTATCCTTATTTTTCCCAGGCAAGCATATGGGTCTCATCTAATTCTGTACATTAAAAGTGGACAACTTGGAGATTAAAGTAAAACTAAGAAGAATTTGGCATTTACTATACATACCTATATTTTTAAAAATGAATTCTACAATACTTCTTCTAAGGATATGTCTCTAAAATTAGCACTGGTGACCCTTGAACTACATGGGCTTGAACTGTATAGGTTCACTTACACATGAATTTGTTTTCAACCAAACACAGATCAAAGATACAATATTTCCAGAATGTGAAACCCATGTATAGGGAAGGCTGACTTTTCATATATGTGGGTTCCGCAGGGTAGACTGCATGACTTGAGTATGCACCAATTTTGGTATACACAGGAGAAGAAGGTATCCTGGAACCCCGAGGGATGACTCAAGATTAGAAACATAATGTTTGTCAAAACACAAGCAACATATCCCATACTCTTTGTATACATATTCTTAAACATTGTTTATACCCAATATAGTCTATGTATCGTCGATAGGGCCTATAATAGGTTAAGATGTGATTGATGACAGAGTTTTGAGGATAACAGCCAACATTGATGAAGGATAAAAGTTTAGATCTAGTTAGTAGAAAATGGGTCAACTTGTGGAGGGGGGCATTAGGAATTGGTGGCCAGGAGAAACAAGAACATTGAAGACAGATTTAGAATTAGTCTTGGAGTTCTCGCAGAATGGGGACCTGGAGAGCAAAATGTGGGAAAGAACCAAGGTAAAGAATCTAGTTCTTTGAATTTGAGCGAGCTAACTAAGACCCCCAGTAAGACTCTGGGACTGAGAGTGAAAACATAATAGACGTAAGGAAGAGGAGGCAGATTTCTCACAGGATTTGACCTGGAAGGGTTCAACTCAGGTGTCCTAAAAGAATCTTTCAGAACTAAGAACCAAGCTGAGTAAGGTTGAATTATTTTGCACCTGCCTTCCTACCTTAATAAAGCCCATACTACGAATGCTGTAGCTATAAAATAACTTTTTGCTACAGCATTTACAAAGACTGGCCTATATGTAGGCCTATCAGTGACTCATTGATGAGGAGGAGTGTTACAGGAAATAATGAGCAAATAATGTGCTAATGATATCAAGGCTTAAAAGAAGATTTCTTACTTCCTTGAAGTCCTCAAGTGGGAACACCAGGAGTGACTTGCAGTGAATACAAAGTGCCCTGACAATCACAGAGAGCAACTAAAAACTTCAGCCTAACAATGTACTAAACTAGAGATACACCTAGTTAGCTACCTGTTTAAATTAATCAAATCAGTTCTCCCAGGCTAGAGATGAAATGCTTTTCTGGATTACTTCCATGTATATACAGTTTCCTGTCATCTAAGAAGCAGAATGCATATAAATAAAAGTCATTCTCTAGTTGGTTTATGGGCCTCAAATTAAATTACTATTCTATTATGATCGCCTGTGTTAAGATTTTTCACTTGCCCTTATGAACATAGCCTAAAATGTTTGCTGAATGTTTCCTAATCAAGATATCATTATAAAAAAAAAAAAGGAGATTTGGGCCAGGTGCAGTGGCTCATGCCTATAATCCCAGCACTTTGGGAGGCTGAGACAGGTGGATCATTTGAGCTCAGCTGAGTCCGAGACAAGGCTGGGCAACAGGGTGAAACCCTATCTCTACTAAAAAAGAAATACAAAAAATTAGCCAGGCATGGTGGCACGTGCCTGTGGTCCCAGCTACTCAGGAGGCTGAGGTGGGAGGACCACCTGAGCCTAGAAGGGCGAGGCTACAGTGAGCCATGATCACACCACTGCACTCCAGCCTGGGCAACACAGTGAGAGCCTTTCTCAAAACAAAACAAAACAAAACAAAACAAAACAAACAAACAAACAAAAACAGAATTTTAATGTCAACAGCCGTATAACTCTTACCAGTGCTGAGTTCGAGAAAACGGGACACTATCTTTTTTAAGTGCCAGACATAATCCAAATACAATTGACTGCTCTCTCAATCACAGGCTTTTAGAAATGGAAGGAAATGTACATAGGTCATTCAATCCAACTCTTTATCATCACCATCAGCAACAAGCATTTACTGTATACCCGTTTTGTCCTAGGCTAGGATCACTAAATGGAAGCTATGTAATTTAAGGCCATTTATGTTAAAATGATGGTAAGTCTTAGAGAAGTTAAGAAGAGATACAGACTCTTGAAATTAAAAGAATTAGATAATCTTTGAGATGAACAGGAACTTAGCAAACTTGTCCAAAATCTATTTTTACAGGGAGGAAACTATACCCTGGAGAGGTTACAAATTGTTCAAAGATAAAAGGTAGTTAACTAGTAGCAAAGCTTAAATCTGAACGCAGATCTCTTGACTGTTATGTCTACGGTTCCTTCACTACAGCTAGGATTTATTTGTAATTTAAACTATAACCCCTTTTTCTATAAAAGCAAAATTATTTTCCATCGTAAAGAGATCACACAATTGTCTAATGTCTACTCTACTATTCCAATGCTTAAAGAATTTGAAAAATTTAAACTTAAGAGAATCGAAAAAATTTAAAATAGGACTTTTCTATATTTCAACTGATATAATTTTTATTAATTTTTTAAATTGACAAAATTGTATGTATTTATCATATACAACAAGATGTTTTGAAATATACAGTATATACATTGTGAAATGACTAAATCTAGCTAATTAACATGCATTACATGCTATATTTCTTATCTTTGTGGTGAGAACACTTAACATCCACTCTGTTAGTATTTTTCAAGAATACAACGTATTATTATTAATTATATCACCATGTTGTGTAGTATATCTTCTGAACCTATTCCTCCTAACTAAAATTTTCTATCCTTTTACCAATCATTTGCAACAACATGGGTGATCCTGCAAGACAGTGAAGGATCATGCTAAGTGAAGAAAGCTAGGCACAGAAAGACAAATACTGCATTATCTCACTCACATGTGGAATCTAAAAAATTGACCTCATAGAACTAGAGTAGAATGGTAACCAGACTGGTGGTTGGGGGTTGGTGGGAAAGATGTTGGTGAAAATGATACAATTTTTTAATAATTGTTGAACCACTATGCAATTGATTGGCCCCCATATGTATGCACAACTACCAAATATTTCATATTACAATTTTAAAGAAAAATGATTCGTAAGTAATCTTGACTTTCTGGCATTTCTCAGACTATTGTTTTTCCATGTCAATAACTAGACTGGAATGGGCTAGCCTCTAGAGTGTAGGAGATAAAGTAGTGATGCCATTCCATATCATGATTCCCATAGGATCCAGTGTCAAGAATCCAACAGCTCCAATTCCAGCTTTGTCAGTGATTTGTTGTAGACTTCAGTAACTCTTAATACTAAGGTTTCCAGTTCTGTTCATTTAAAAACCCCCACAAATTGATGAAATTGTCCAGGAATAAAAAACAACATTTAGCATCAATTGTTAATTTTGTGCTAGGTTTATGCAGGCCTAGAATTGTTCAAATGACCATGCATGCTCAGATTACTTTAATAATCAGAAGAATAAAATAAACTCCCCACAAAATTTTCTCCAACCTTTGAAGAATGTGATGTTATCAGAGTAATTTTTTACTTTGCACAACTTCAGGTTCATACTACAAGTTATCAGATAAAATTTTATGGAATTCTTAAGAGATCCCTGTGATTTATATTTCTAAAGTAAAATACTTAGCTCCACTATATTTTGCATATGACAGAATAAGAACTAAGATAAAAATTAAGTATGTCTGTATATGTTTCAAATTAAACATGAAGAATTTGGCTTGAGGTTAAATTTCTTTATGTGGACAGTCATTTAAATTTGTATTTCCATATTTATAAGGGCTCAAAATATTTTAACTAAGTGTACAATGAAAATGTTATTAGCTTACCTATTTTTGTGGTATACTCACATTTTTACATCTTTCTCAAAGTTTATTATAACTTGCCTTTGCAACATAAAGTAGCAGTCAAATTCCCAGATTTTACATGCATGAAATGAGATAAATGAAATGTAGTAGGGATATGTCGTTACATCAACCCTGGGCTTCCTTGTGGTCATCAGACAGCATTTTATCAACTCACAGTTGACTCCTTATCTTTACCCACCTACTTAAAAGGCAGTTTTGAGATGAATGAGGCAACAGCACTCCAACCCTGGTCTCAGTGGTGAAGCACAAAGTCAAAGGTCTCACACAGTATTATTTCATACTATTAAGGCAACTCTTTAAACTTTCAGCAATTTTGTGCATAGCAGCAAGAAAAATGTGTTCATAAGGCAGAAATAAAATTAAATGTATAAGTACTTTTTCATCTTCTCTTTATTTTATTATTCTTATTTTTAAATGCATCTCATTAGCAAAAATACTTAGAATGAGATATTTTAGTAAAGGATAACTTCACTAAAATTATTACAAAAGATTTTGACATAGCGTATGAATAACAGCAGTTTGAGGAGTTTCTCCTGACTAATAATTTTGAGTCTACTTAATCTTTAAGAACAAAAGAATAATTGATAATATTCCTTCATCTTAATTCCTCCTACTCACGATAGGATAGGAGAAGAGCTTCCTCTGCCTCCTAACTTGCATTCCTCTTTTTACCTCACTTCAGATCAGAGGAAAAGAACAAGCAAGCAAGCAGGATACATTCTGGGATGCGAAGAATGCTGTTCTTTACATGTTTGTAAGACAGTTCATTTTACAATGGAGTAAAGAAGAATGAGACATTTCTTTGATTCTATTGTCACTTAACCACATGTCACATTTTTCTAAAGAAAAATGAAATATGGAAAGAACGAGAATAAATTTAATAACTTTCCTTATCTTAAAAATCCTCAAGCAAGAACCAAAGTCATAATAGGCAGCAGTTTCATTAGCTCCATTTCACAAATATGGAGGTCTTCACATTCCTGTTATTTTAATTAAAAGTAGAAACGTCAGATTATTTCATTCAACCAGGTAAATCATCTTTGGATATAAGCCCTTTTAAGTGAAAAGACATAACTAATTTTGTGTTTTTTATTTTTTGTTTTTTACTGACTCTCTGGGATCTGAAGTTCCCTTAAACCTTTAATTATATCCATGGGTAAAGGGAAGGAAACATCCTGCAAACAATCACATTCTTCTCTCAATAAACCAAAAGTCAAGGCTATCATCACAATAAATGCTGGATGCAAATTCCATTGCATCATTTAGCTAATTCCTCTCTGACCTTACAGCCATTCCAAAGGAAAAAGGAGGTCTGGTTTCTCATAAGTACTACAGAGGTAAAGAGAGCAGAGAGGTCAGGAAAAAATTGACTTAATTTCGCTTATCTTGAAAATTACAAGAAATCAGTGATTTAATGTCGATTTCACCATCTGTATGAGGGAGAGAGGTGTATTCAATCTTTAAATCCCTTACTGCTCTGAAGCTGTGTGAATCTGTGAAGTATTAGAAGCCAAGTCCCTTTGTTCCCCTTCCTTCATCACTAGCAATCACCAACCCTAGTTTTGAAACAAGGTAATGGATTCATTGGTACTGGTCATGTGGCCAAGCCTATAACAGCACACAATAGTTCAAATGAAAATTATATACCACGCCATTGTTCCAGTAAGAAATTCAAAATCACTAGTAGACCGTATTCAAGCCCCAGCACTCTAATACTGTAATGAAGTGGGCCTAGACACCAAGAATAGATAAAGAGCAGCAGAATGAGTCATTGTCCAGACTGATTTCTCATCCTTCACACTGGCCATGTCCCACTATATACACGTGACTATCACGGAGGAAGTCAAGGGGTTCATACAGCTCATACAGGACCTAAATAAGGACCTAATAAGTTCAGCTCACACAGGACCTAAAGTTCTATTTGTCTTTCTCTCCTAGTTGTGAAGTAAATTCACTCAGAACATAAAGCAGTACTCAGAAAGTAACACATATATATATGTTTCTCTATATAGATAGACGTTATATAGATCTATACATGTTTCTCTCTCTCTCTATGTATATATATATATAGATCTCTCTCTATGTGTGTAACATACATATATATGTCTCCACACACACACACACATAGAGAGAGAGAGAGAGAGAGAATTTGAACATCCAGTGAAACTAAGTTTCCAAAGGGAAAATTCCAGGGATATCTTAACATATTTCAAGCCCAATGCTTCAGTAGGTAATACCTTAGACATACAAACTTAAATACAGTGATCCATTAGGAAATGACTCTATTTTTAAATTTTTGAGCCTTTGACTCATGCCATTTTCTCAGTCTACAATACCTTGCTCTCCTTCTCCATCTCTGAAAATCGCAGCATCTTTAATTAAAAACAAAACAAGCCTTCTCATCCCCCTAGGGGAACCTGATTAACCAATCCATTGCTTCATCTTCTGCCCTCCCACAGGAGTTTACTTGTGCCTCCATTAGAGCACACATTTTACTATGTTTGCATTCTCTTTCATTGCCATGACTTTCTATTTTCAATAGCAGGCTTATTAAGGATAGGGCTCTGCCTTACTCAGTGGCAGCTATCCTCACAGTATCCAGTACGGCCCTTTATACACCATGGCAGCTGGATGTTTGCAGGGTATTTACCTGGGGACCCTCCTAAAATGAAATCTTTGGCATGTGATTATCTTTTCATTTGCAACTTGACTTCTGACTGTTGGCGAAAGGGAGACTATATTCAGTAAACTGATGGATGTTAACAAAGGTATGAAATTTTAAGTCAATCCCTATTTTCATGTGATTAACATAATAAAAATTTTGCGAAGTCACAACTTTGAGATTTTTTTCTTTCAACTGGAGACAGTTATTCGGGTTGCAAAACAGCAATTCTCGAAAGAATATGGAGCTATACTCAAAGAAGAGTTAGTAGTAGCCACACACACAAGGATGCATATCAGTGGTATATATAAATCTGATTCTAGAAGCACATCTGCAATCACTATTAACCAGAACCACATGACTACTATATGTCCTGGAGCATCCAGGATGATTTCATACTCTAATGCAAAGATTAGAAGCCTTGAAGAGCCACAGTTTGCATACCACTCTGCTGTAAATTTCTTTTAATTTCATTGTGCTAAATACATATAGAAATACACAATTCAACCAGGTATCAGGTTTAACCAGGAGCATTAATGTTAAAATTACAGGGATTATTACTGACTAAACAGGAGGTTACATAAATATGGCCTGGGATTGATAACAAGCCCTAACTATAAAATATTCATTTGGAAAGGAGGAAAAGGCCATACAATGAAAGAAAGACAAAGACTCTGTTAATATATGAATGATAAAACAGGTATCCTAATTTATTCAGGCCATTATTTAATCAAACCCACACAGGGCACTTTGAAGTGACAGATGCTGAGAGCCTCATTTTACGCTATCCATATTAGAGGGAAAATAAAAGGATGTCATTCTAGTACTTTCAGAAATAAATGCCTTTGGTTAGAATCTAAGGCAGCAGCCCCTTATTGCAAATATCGAACTATCATGGGTAATGTTATGGTGAATCTTTAGCACACTTATTAAAATGCATTGGATTAAAACAAAATTGATTTGCTCACTGCCTATCTTTCTTCTAGATGTGGAACTCCAATTAAAATCAATAGGTTTGAAGCTTGTAAGCACAGCACTAAATTATTAACACCACGAGTTCTTTTAGAAAATTAACACTGATTGAAAAAGTGGAATTTTACATAGACTTACCTTTTCATTCTTAATGAGAAAGTGGCTGCAGAATAATTTCCCTCCAACATTTTCCTCCTTAATCAAATATATATTCTGAATGAATTTAATCAAATAGTATTTATTAAGAGTTACCCAATGGAATCGTAGGACTAGGGAAAATTATCTCTTGGGTCCTGCTGGCTTTAACATTTTATGATCAAAAGAAAATGATACTGATGGCATGATGGCCTCAATAGCAAACGATTTTAATCTTGTCAAAAAGAGAGGAGGTTATTGAACAAAAGAATGGTCTCTAATTTTTCAATAATCACCTTTTCATTTTCCCAAAGTGAAAAATATCATCAAAGTCTGTGTTTACGTGTGTGTGTAAGTGTGCAAGGCTAAACAAATGCTTATTGTTAGTTTTTATTACTCTAATTCTTTAAAAGATTTGGAACAGTGCATTAATAAATAAGAATACACTTAAAAACCAAGTAAAATGGTAAGTATGTGTGTGTGTATGTGTGAAACAGTTGTACCTGAAAACCTAACCTAAGAAGAACTATTACAAATGAGCATAAAAGCTCCATACTGTGCACCACGATACAGTTAATATATATGAGAAAGTAGCTTACATTAACAATACAGGGTTGAGATTTCAGCAATCTCACTGACAATTTTATTATTGCTATTCCCTTTCCTTTGCATAGGGAATACCACTCATTTTGGGGAAAAAGCACTAAATATTGTCATATTTTCACTTTCCCAAATAATTCCAGTTTAGAAGACTCTTCTACTTTTTGTTGTGAGTTAATCTCCTCTTGAAGGTCCCCAAATATTCGAACTAAGATTTCTGAAACCTATCTCCATCCTACCCCATTGTCCCCATTGTCAATAGCACTTGTAAATATCTTAATCCCTATCTCTAGAGGTACAAATTCACCCGTTTTTACACCCATTGATCTGTGCTGACATTGCTGAAATTACCAAAGCACAAATTAAATGTTCAAATAGAGGAGAAAATGCTACTGAAATTATGAGATATCTACTAATGAGTTGACTCTTTTAACAAATATCACTTCAAACATAAAGCTATTTCCATGTTCTCAAAAAAAATGCTATATAGTCTGTTTAGGAACTTTAAAAAGCAGTAAGATTTTAGAACCGGAAGTGACCCTTATGAAATACTTGGCTTTTTTTTTTTAATTTTATACTGAGTGATTTCTAGCTGGGGGTGGAGTTGGGGGAGTAATGACAAATAAGTAACCTCAGGATGGAGATAAATGACAAAGTTCCTTAATGAGTTCTTAAATTGCTTGATGAGCAATTCTAAGTAATTAAAAGGATTTCAACAGTCTCTACCCAAAAAGATCAGTGATCTACAACTTGAGTTCATTTGTACCCTATCATTTTACAACCCTAACCAGAGAGAAAGTACTATTCATCAAACAAATCCTCACTGCCTACCCCAAAAGGACTTATAAAACATTTTGGAAAACGCAACCTTAGAATTCCCTTTGTTATTTCTTGCCTTGGTTAATTTCATTTCTCCTCTTTCTTTCCCTTATTTACACCCAGTCTGAAAGCCAGCTCAGCTATCTAGTACAGCCTTTCCTGACCACCTCAGGAAGCCTGGCTTGACTCATCTTTCCTCGGAATTTCTGGTCAGGCTAGTAGGGAGCCGCTGAAAGCTTTCAGCAGATGAGTGAAAAAATAAAGGTTGTGTTTTAGGTAACTGCATCATGTGTACACGCAGCCTTGAGTCTACTTAATGACAAAAGAATAGTGTGACAAAAGAAGAGATGATGTCTGATATTTTGCAGGAAAAAAATACTGGGAGAACTTCATGATTAACTGAATATGGAGATAAAGGAAATCAGCAGCAAATTACAAATAATGCCTGATGGTCATTTTCATTCCTTTGATAATTGTGACATACCAATACGTGTTTTATGGTGGATGGTACCTCCCCCACTAAATCAAGTAGTCAAGTGGCATTGGTAAAGCCTGATTATTTCATATGCTATGATCTAATAATTTTAATGCATTTTTGATTAAGTATTATTCTCCTTACTTCAGACAAGGTACCCGAGATGTTAATTGTAGGGTGAAGACACTTACTCAGTACAAGGAGGAAACAAATGTGATTATATCTGACACTTAACACTCCCTATTCACTTTCCTTCTCTAATAGATGTGGCCATCTAATTTTAAATACTGATAAAAGCAATTAAGCCTCTCCCCTGTCCTCCCTTATATTACTTTATAAAATGCTCCCATTTTTATTTTCTTTCTCTAGAAACTGAGAAAAATATTAAAATGTATCTGCACACAAACATATAAATGTAATTTATCATTCATTGTCATTACCAATACAACATTCTATGTAATTCCGTGGTTAAAGTGTATCTCTAAAAAGCAAACAGAAACATATCTGCCTATTTACTCTGATCTGAGGTCTTTTCTTGAATTAAGCATCACAATAATGGAACCAATAGGCAAGTCAGTTACCTTAGTAAAGTGAAAATCTTTTCTATTGTCATACTATATCCACAACCTCAGTGAAAGTACTATAAAATGCTTCCTTTCTTTACATCAGCAATTCTCAGTCGGGCTTAATGCCCCAAGGCAGGGATCGGCAAACCTTTCCTGTAAAGGGCCGTATACTAAATATTTCAGGCTTTGTGGGTCAGGTACACTTTACAGTCTCTGAGTCTCTGTCACATCTTTTTTAAATAACTCTTTTAAAATGTAAAAATTATTTTTAGCTTGCAGGCCTCACATGACTAGGTTACAGACAGTATTTGGCCCTTAGATGTAGTTTGACCACTGCTACCCTAAAGAATCCTTGTATGAAAAAATTAACTGCTCTCTGGCGCATCTAGAATTGGGCTTCCTTATATGTCCTTCTTGAGAGAATTGAGAAGACAGTAACTCAAAATCATTTTCTGTTTTATGGTTCAGATGAGGAATTCTGGTTGAGAAAGGCTACATTCAATTTAAAAAGCTCCAAAAGCACTACTGGAAGATGGTAGATGATTATTATTTTCCAAAAATACAGGGAATCAAAATATTTGCCAGAGAGAACCTAAAAATTCAAAATTTCAAAGAACTTCCCTTTTGTCCAAAGCATAAGCCAAACATTATAGCCTTACTACCTCTTAGCAGAAAATTAAATACACACAGTAAAAGCATAATTACACATTCATTGCTTCAGTTAAAAATTATTTACATCAAATTCAAAATTTGCCTGGAATGAGTACCTGATCCCTTCAATATATAAAATGTTGTGTGTACGCTGTCTTTTACAAATAATAACCTAGTCCCAACTCCTGAGTAGAAACTCCAAAACTCAGTTTTAGAGCTTAAGGATTACCTATGCAATCCCTTTACTTTACATTTGCAGAAAGGCACACAGGCAATTTCACAGTATAGTGGAACAGCATACACTACATTCTTCATTCATTCTAGTAGTTAGGAGGAAATGATTTAGTGTCCTAACAGGAAAAGAAAAATAAAGTATAAAGCTCTGGAACCACTTGGCCATATTAAATAAGAGTATTCTTTCACAATTAACAGGTAGTCTTTTCAGTTAAAGAAAATTTTTAAAAATATCTAAAATGTGCTTTATCTTTCAACCAAGATCACACCTATATTGTAATTTCAGGATGTACTACCATCAAAAATACACCCCAGAGTAATCAAATTAAGATACATCTAGTTATACAGATTGACCCAGAACCCAGGCATGTGGGTGGACAAAGGGAGAGAACTGTCTCTATCCCGGAACAGGATAGAGAAAACAGTGGCAGAAAACAGTGTTTTCTTGTTTGTTTGTTTTAAGCATAAAGACATTTATCCTTTTAAACTACTGTAAAGTTAAAAGTCAATAATGTAAACAATACAGTATGTAGTATCTGTAAATAGTCCTA
Organism: Nomascus leucogenys; assembly: GCF_006542625.1. NCBI lineage: Eukaryota > Metazoa > Chordata > Mammalia > Primates > Hylobatidae > Nomascus > Nomascus leucogenys. The sequence goes on along the minus strand of NC_044406.1, from coordinate 117,778,433 downwards.
GAAAAAAGTAATTGGACTACTACTATTTAGAACTCTTAGCCAAAACATAAATCAAGTGGTGCTAAAAAGTCATTAGGCAAACTTATTTTAGAGTATATATGAGATGCTACTCAGCCTTGAAATGCTCCACAGAACTGTTTTAATCAATCCCCAAGGGAGACCTTTAATGCCAGAACCTACTGGAAAAATAACAATGATATTAAGTCCAGTCATTTTAAAGTGAGCCTCCTCTTTAGCCCCCCGCTCCCCACAAAATAGCAGTTCAAATTAGCCAAGTAAAATCAAGTGATAGATATTCTGGCATCTTTTTTTATTAATGAAAAGTATTTATTCTGGCTACCAAGGGGAAAAAAAAGGCCACCCAAAATGACTCCAAGAGTCTAAAAACAATGTATTGGCCCAATACACATGCTACCAAAATTGCACATCTTAAATAGAAAAGCAGCTGTAATCACCATTCCCATTACGTTAGATCTTTTCCCTGATCTTTCACAAGCTTTCTACCAACGAAAAAGACTCTTTAGACATTTTCTTGCCGTAACAAATTAATTATGTAAATGTCATTTTTATCACAAAAGTCACACGCAACAAGAAAAAACAAATTACTATTACCTCCCCAATTTCCTTTTCTGTTAGCTTTTTCTCCTCTCTGCAGAAAGTAGAGAAATTTCCCATTCTAAAAAAATACAGAAAGAATTCTCAATCTTTAAAGCAAAGGATTTCCCCTTCCTTGGAAATACTGTTTTTCTGTTCTTCCAGAGTCCAACACCTTTTCCCTCACCTACATTTTCTGTTTGCTCATGAGGCAGCAGTAATCCTCTGTTATTATGAAATTCTACCTTCCCTAAGCAGGGTTTACATCGCAGCCTCCAAAAACGATGCCTGAACCTCAGCAGATAGAAGATCCATAGCAACAGCAGTTAAGTTTTTTTTCACTTGCTATTACCAGAAATCACAGTCCAAAAAGACGACCATGGAGGTGTCACCTATGCTAAAACCTCGAAATTGATTCGTTATTTAACTAGTTGAATCCCACGTTTTCATTTTGTGTGCCCTTTGAGAAGCCTGTGACAGAGTAAAAAAGATCTTTCAGTGACAGTCACCATTTTTCATGAAGAGATAAATAGTTAAAAAAAAAAAAAAAAAGCAGCTCTCCGGGTACAAGACTTTGTTTGTCACGGAAACAGAATTCAATGCCTGGTCCCTTCCATTCTCTATCCCTTAGAATCTATAGTGTTAAGTACTTATAACAATTTGAGCTTCAAAATAGGAGCTTAGACAATGATGACAAGTTTCTGTGAAGTAGAAGTCACTCGTTTACTGCCCACATATCTCTGATTTTACTAACAGGTAAACAAATTAATATATATCAAAAGCAGTTCCGTTAATGCAATGATTTTCTGTAAAACTATTCTACAGGAAAAAATGAGCAAAGAATTGAAAATCTTGATAAATATAATCCTAGATAATGTTCAATTCAATCCTAATTCGCTAAAACTGCTTAATATTGATATTGAATTTCATTAAAAGCCATTTCCCATGATCTGTACTCTGTATGTTATAGACTGCTGTGAGTTCAATTTCTTCAGGAATACTAAGAGTTTAAATATCAAAGGTAGAAAGAACTAGCCACAATAAACGTGCAACATGTGTTACAATAAAAGTGCATCATGTGTAAAATCCTGACAATACTATTATATATTTAGACATAGGTACATACTCACACGTTTTTACCTTTCAGTAAATGAGGTTTTAAATGAGGTAAAGAATTCTACATATTTTCCATATATTTTCATATAATAAAAATATTTAGCAAGTCCATGGACACCACAATTTTTACTGAATACATATTTTTTACATAAATTACACTGATTTCCCTTAATTCACCGACCTTCTTAAATGACATTTTCAAATGATATTTTTCTGCTCCTTGAACATAGTGACTACCCTGTTACTCATTTTTATTTTGACAATGCATTTTTCTACTTTTAAAAAATAGTTGTATCTACCATTAGTATAGTTTATTAAAAACTTTATAGGCAAATGTTGAGCCTTATTTTTAAAAGATAGATTAAAAGTATTTTCAAATGTAAAATATACTGCATGTGCAATACACATTGAGGGTGCATATATACATTCATTCATCTATCCATTTATCTATCTATCATTTTCCCCAGCAAATCTTCACAATGAAGTGTAAGGTATAAGGTAAACATATCAGCATTTTTACATCCAAATAAATTTAACTCCCTGAAGAGGAAGCAAGTCACTTAGGGATTCTAGTGATAATTAAACATGGCTTAAATTATTATTATTATTTTGAGATAGCATCTCACCCTGTCGCCCAGACTGGAGTGCAATGGTGTGATCTCAGCTCACTGCAACCTCCGCCTCCCGGGTTCAAGCGATTCTCCTCCCTCAGCCTCATGAGCAGCTGGGATTATAGGCGTGCACCACCACACCCAGCTAATTTTTGTATTTTCAGTGGAGACAGGGTTTCACCATGTTGGCCAGACTGGTCTCGAGCTCCTGACCTCAAGTGATCCATCCACCTTGGCCTCCCAAATTGCTGGGATTACAGGTGTGAGCCACGGAGCCCAGCCAAAAATTTTTAAGAGAATATTTCTTCACATGCTTTTGCACATCCTCATTGGTGGCAAATCTTTGATTCTGAAGGATGGATTCGTTTTTGTTGGTTGCATGTTCATTTTAGAAATTGAAAAGTGATTTAGGTCCAAAGTTGGTGAATGAGGTAGGTAAATCAAGTTTGCTCACATTGTTTGGTGTTGCCCTACTTGCTTCTCTTATTTTCAGTTCTAATCTTTTGTTTGAACTAAACTCAGAGCTTTCCTACTGGGTACCTGTTGGCAAACGATAATATATGAATCTGACAGGTATAGAGAATATTTCAGAGAGCAGAAAGGCCATTTAGGAAGTGGTTTGATATTTCTTTAATGATTCAGAAGTAACTTCCTCTCCCTTCCAGGAATTTACATATATAAATACAAATTGGCTTTGAAATGTCAGGATTGTGAATGAGTGTGTGTGTGTGTGTGTGTGTGTGTGTGTGTGTGTGTGTGTGTATGCAGCCAGAGCTATTAAGTCTGTTTTTTTTTTGAGGGGGGGACATAATAATAGGTCTAAAAATCTCTACCTGTGGGGGAAATATTGCCACTTACTGGCATTTAAGATACTGCCATTTATATCACTTTAGCCAAGTTGCATTTTAGCAACTATAAGCATAAACAGATTTCATGTTCTTAATAAGGGTCTGCATTTGAAGATAAAAGCATTAATGAGCTGTTTACTACAGTAAACACCTAACCATACTGAGCATGGTAACATAATTCCACAGAAAGGTTCTATTTGTAAGAATTTGTCATCTAAGGGGCTTATCCAGACCAAAACAATAAAAATAAATATAACAAAATAAACAATAAAATTATTGTAAAATTTATTATAGTAAAATTATATAACAATAATAAAATTAAATCAATCAATAAAAACTGAAGTAGGTTACTTAACAGCACACATGGGCCAACGATAACTATATAATGATGAGGATGGGTGTTTGCTAAGTTGCAAACCTGCCTAGATTAAGGAAAACAGAAGTCATGGGTGACCATGAGATTTTGGAAGCTGAAGAACTTAACACAAAATTGAGTTCAGCTTCTTGGAAAGATAACTGGAAATCTCGTTGTTTTCATCTCTCACAATTTCCTCTACTATCTTCACATAAGATTCGCCAATATCCATCTCCTCTCTTCAACAAACGTGTTACTGATTGCCTCTGCTTGGATATGTGACCAGCACTTCAAATTCAACATTCCCCAAAATGTGCCAATTTTCTTCCAAACGCAGCCTTATCTCTGACTCTACTCTCTCATCATGTTTCCTTTCTTCTCATATTTAAGGGGTCGCCAATGTCTGTTAAAGTCATCCTTGAGTGGTGCTCAAAGTGCTCCCCAAATTGGCAGAGCAGCTGAGAACTCATGAGAAATGCAAATTCACAGGCTTCACCTCAGATCTATTCAATCAGAAACTCTGGGGCTAAGGTGTAGTAGTCTGCGTTTTCGCAAGCCCTCCAGGTGCTTCCCATGCATGCTCCAGTTTAACCATCACTGCCCTAGATTAAACCCTTATCAATTAAGCCTTCCCTTATCCCCAGCCTAGCCTGTTAGGTTTCCAACAGCCTAATGCAATCTTCCAAAACAAACAATGTTATTTCATCATTTCACTATATTGCTAAAAAAATAAAAACTAAAAACCCAAACCTCCTTGTTATGGACTGAGTAAAGAATAAATGTCTCAATCTGGCATTCAAGGCCCTTTACAGTCTAGCCCTAACACAATTCATACCAATAGGTACCTACACCAAATCTCTCTTATACAAGGAGCCTGTGTGTGTCCCCTCGGGCCCTTTCTCCTGCTTGCCTCCTACTCTCTTTTAAAAGTCTGTTGAAGGCCATCCTGCTGAGAAGCAATGTAGTGGAGTAGCAAAACACGAATGCCTAGCAGAAAGGTATTCTATAAATGATAGTTTCCTTTCTTACTCCAGTCTTCGTTGGGATGGATGCTTCTACATCAGATTCTATCTTATTTGGGATTCATTACTACTGTTCTGCATTGTTGGATTTCGAAATTTGTAGGTGTCTAGTCACTCTGGTTAGAGTATAAACTTCTTGAGCTCAAGGACTCTCTAATATTTTTTGTATTTCAAAGATAGACAGCAAGCACTCTGTCCTACCCAAAGCAGGCCTTCCAAACTTTGCTGCTAATAATTTTCTGGCTTAAATCAAACCACGTAGATTCTGTGTGTAAAAACATAAAACCTGGGTCACCACTGTCCAAGCTGGTAAAGTCCAATGTATTACCATTTACTGACAAGCACATAAGAAAGCTCACCACTAAGTTCAAACAAAGGATTTGAACTAAAACTAGAAACTCAAACAGGATCCTAATTAATGAGTTTGCCAAGTGTTCTTCCCATGGAGTCAGTAGCATTTAAAAAGCATAAATTTGAAATATGCGTATTTCCCTGAGGCTGTCAGATACATTGACTTTAGTCTCTTTAACCACAACAGGTCAAAGTTCTATTTTCTGTCACCATACTTAGTAGTATGTGTGCATGCTTTGCTGATTGGTTTCTTTTGTGCTTCTGCTAAAAGTTAAGGCAGGCAGCAGGAAATTGAGATCAGGGAGTTTAGAAACTTTCCCAGCTCTACTGGGCAACGATAATGATGAGGCAGAGGCTTTGGGAAGAAATTCTGACTTTATGGTTTCTATTGGCTCAGCTCCCCTAAATTGTCTTGCATTAATAACAGCTTATGCTCCACCTGATTATCTATACTGCCCATCCCACCCCCACCACCCACTGCTCTGTTATTTATACTATAGTGCATCAAGCAGTCAAACCTAGCTTAATATAACATACTGTAAAGTGATACGTCCCAAAGCAAATGGTTTAGTGGAAAGCTGGGGGTGGGAAGAAGGGTTAAAAAGGGACTAACAGAGCAACTCCAAAATGCATTTTCAAAGAAAAATCTGGATGCTTCTAGATGTTCTTGAAGTATTTCCTCCACCTGCCAAAAATTCACTCCTAGGATTGTGTTACCAGGCACTATTGAAACCTGGTAGAGTAATTCACTAGCATGCTTAGAAATTTCCTAACACATCTAGTGTGGTATGGATTTCAAATTCAGTAAAACTTCATTAAGTTGATACTGGGAAGCTTTTTCCATAATTCAAAGCAACTGTTAATTCTTTGGCTAGACACCCTATTGTTTCATAATAAACAAATTGAAAAAAACCCCATTGATGGTTGATTTGAACTCAATGCATTTCAGTCCTTTGTATTTTAAGTTAATAGGGTTGTACTTGTACAGATTTCTTTTCCCCACTTTTTCTTTAAGAGCTAATAGAAGGAGAGGGAAAAATTTAAAACACTGCTGACAACACACAATCTCTGTTACAAGGATCACAAAGAAAGGTTGAAAACTTTTTCTGTAAACATTTTTCATGAGAAAAATACAAAAACACAATGGCTTCGATTTCCTCAACGGCACATTTTTTAAGATGCTTGACCAAAAAAGAGAAAGTGAACATATAGAAAAGATAATTAGACTATTTTCAACTCTTTCATCTAAGCAATCTACAATTTTGTTTACTCTGGGGCCGAGGAAGTATGAACCACAGTTTTGTTCTAATTTTGCCAGACTATCCAAAGGTAAGACATACCAACGGTTAACCTGATATTTTGAGACAAAAATCATTCTCATCCACGATGCTATGATAAATGGAGGAAAAGAAAGGCCAGCAAGCTGCCATCAGGGGAAGGCTGGAACAAGTCCAGAAAAGCCTGAGGGGGAGTTTTTAGATGCATCCTGTAGCTCTATCCCCAGCAAGGTATATACTAGTGAGGGGTGGTGGGGAGAGGCAGGCAGGAATGGAGGACAGGATATGTTCCATATATAGGTTTTCTGGTTTCTCTGAATGTTCGCATCAGGTGATTTTCCTAAGTCATATGTGGTTTTAGGGAGGGACAACAGAGGGGATCATGGGTAGAGTTGGCTGTCAATGTGCCCTTAGTTTTATGTTTAAATCCAAATTTGAAGGCATTTTCCTACAGAATCACTCTATGTTATAGGAGTATTGAGAGAAATCAGTTAATATCTTCAATAAATATTTGATTTCTACAAACATTAATTCAAAGATGTGCTTCCTGCCATCTAACACTTTAGTCTAAAATGGCGAATGACCAAGTGAGAAATGCACAGAAGATAGGGTTAAGAACAGATAAAGAAAATGTAGTATGTATACACAAGACAGTACTATTCAGCTGTAAAAAGGGATGAGATCCTGTTATTCACAGCAACATGGACGGAACTGGAGGACATTATATTAAGCCAGGCACAGAAAGACAAATACTGCATGTTCTCACTCATATGAGAAAATAGATAGTAGAATTGTGAGTATTAGAGGCTGAGAAGGGAAGCAGGAGGGGAAGATGTGCACAGATTGGTGAACTAACACAAAACTACAGCTAGATAGGAGCAAATTCTATCTGCAGTACTGTAGGGTGAATATGGTTAACCATAATTTATTGTATATTTTCAGAAAGCTAGAAGGGAGGATTTGGAATGTTCACAGCACAAAAAAATGATAAATGTTTGAGGTGATAGATATGTTAATTACCCTGATTTGATCATTACACATCATATACGTATATTGAAATATTACTCTCGGTCAGGCACAATGGCTCATGCCTGTAATCCAGCACTTTGGGAGACCAAGCATGGTGGATTGCTTGGGCCCAGGAGTTCAAGACCAGCCTAGGCAACATGGTAAAACCCCAAATTTACAAAAAAAACACAAAAATTAGCCAGGCATGGTGGTGACCGCCTGTAGTCCCAGATACTCAGGAGGATGAGGTGGGAGGATCACCTGAGCCTGGGAGGTTGAGGCTGCAGTAAACTGTGATTGTGCCACTGCACTCCAGCCTAGGTGACAGAGTGACACCCTGTCTCAAAAAAAAAATATTACTCTGTATCCCATAGATATGTATAATCTAAAATAAAAGGAAAAAAGAAGGGGTCAAAATTTTAGTTCTGTGTATTTAATTGATTTTTTTTAAATGAGTTACATTCTGCCATTCCTTCAGAGACATTGTTTTACATGTACCCGTGGCGGAAATTCTTCGAGTCTTAATCACAAGAAATGAAAAGGAGTTTGTTGTACTATAGCTAATAATACTATTATTTTTTGTTCACCTAACACCATTTTTCTAGCAACAAATAAAACCAGTAAAACCACCACTCTTTCAGAACACAGAACTCAGTCAAAAACTGCTTTCAAGATGTCTGAAATTCTACTATTAGATTTCCATTTCTTAAGGCATAATTCTCTGTAAAATGTGAATATCCATGGAGAAGTAAAGCACTGAGCCATTAATCAAAAACACCTTAGTGTGAGTGAAATTATCAGATTCTTTCTAATGCGACAGTTCAGACAGGAAAGTAAAACAGTTTTTTATTTATGTTTGTTTTTTGGGGAGTGGGAGGGCAGAGGGAAGAAACAAGAGGTAGATAGGTCCAAATCACCAGTGAGAGGACCCTGAAGAGTCATGGGAAAGTACAAGTAGAAGGAAGGAGAAAAGGAGAAGAGATGAGGGGAGAAACAAATTTGTCTGAAATCAGCCATGGTTACCAAGAAAGCAATGAAGCTCATTTTTCTCTCAAAGTCTGTGGAAGACAAGAGAATGAGGGCTTCAGTTTGTGTGGGCAGATGATTAGTTACAAGAATGTTTTGTTAGACATATTACACATAATACATGAAAATCATTTAAATAAGTATAGAGAGTCTACATTGTACACATATAAATTAGTCTTTAAGGTGTACAGAGTTCAAGCATTGTACAATATTTTTAAAGAAACAGAATTTTAAACAGCTAGAAACGTCTACTGTAAAGTATAGTGATTAGCCATATAATAAAGTATAGTGATTTACATATAATTCATACCTAATGGTATAAAGAAAAGTGAAATACATGGTCCCTGCCTTCAAGAAATGTACAACCTCATTTGGGAGGCAAGTATAACATATATAATTAGAGAAAATCTAAGGCAGTATATACATTAAGGACAAGACTGTTTATTACTGACAATAGACAGAATAGGTGCTTGGAAATAGAAGAGATTTCTATAGCCTGGGACATTCAGAAAGAGTTCACGAAGAAGGTAAGATAGAGGACCTTGAAAATCAGGTAGAATTTGGCCAATCACTGATTATTGAACTGTGACTGGCATGGTAGAATTAAAGGGATTTCTTGTTGGGATGTAGTGAGAACTAAGTATAGATCTACAGAGAGGAGCCATATAACAGAAAGTATGGAAAGCTGAGCAGAGGGCTTTGGGTCTCATTGGGGTGGTGTGGGGTGGTGATTGGGTTTCAAAAGAAAAATGTGGGTTATCAAGCAGGAGAGAGATGAGATAATGACAGTGTTTTCATGTGATTAGCCAAGCATTGTTTTGCAGGATGAACTGCCCCCATACATCATAACACCTTTTACAAAGGCGCCCCAACTCCACAGATGATAGTTAATTCATCCTAATAACCTCTCATTGAGGCAAAGGAAATGCAGCTTTTATTATTCCCCATTTTGTAGATGATTTGCTCAAGGTCACTGAATATGAAAAGCAGAATAAAAAATACAGTATCACAATGTTCAATGGTTCCTAAGTACCAGCTAAATTATATTCTCTCATTTGCTGTGACTCCAGCAAGAGAAGTACATGATGATGGACCTTTGTACTCAAGTGCCATTTCTAAACTCTGATTACTGTTGAAGGCACATGTCCTATCATACCCAATTCCTGTTTATTCTCCCTACAGTCCCTACTCCCCTAGTGTCAAAAGTTCTAACTACCCCCGCCTTCTCTCAGCTAACAGTCTTTGATAATTTTGTTCCAGCTGGTCTTCTGCCATTATCATTAGCACATTCAACACCTCTGCATTAACTACTCAATAACAAGGACAATAATTCGGGTTCACCAATGCAAAGCAATGCTTTCAACCTCAAATTGCAAATCTGATTATCCCCTTAGGGAGGTGTAAGGGAGGTAAGAACTCCACATACTGGACTCTGGTACCAACCTGAATCCTTTCTCCAATGTAGGTTTCCCAATGACTGTTAAATAAAGAATCCCCCCATCCCCCACCCCAGTTAACTCTCTCTCTAACTTGACACATGTTCTCATCCTTTCATATACCTTAAAGTCACCCTTACTTTTCTTATAACCTATGTGTCCTGTCTCATGAGGGCCCTCACTTCCACATATTCTTTCTGGCATTATGAACCTCTCCCTCCTTGATGTCTCTAGTCCTTCATTTTCAAGTGAAGTGCCCAGCATAGAGTAGATGCTCAGTAAATATCTGATGAATGACCAAAGCTTCAGTTCTACATCTTCAATACTTATTGGACATATGTACTTTGTCATCCCATTGTTACCACAAAATTCACAAGTCTAGAACAGAAATCCTTAACTTCCTACCAGATCTGGCTCTTCCCCATTACATTCCAATTTCTTTCAGATGTGTCATAAGTCTCCCAGTTCCCTCATATTCAACACCACAGTCTTTAACTTTTCCTTCTGAAACTAGCTAATTATTAAGCCTGGTAATTAATTTTTTCTTCATAGTACTAAACATATGGAAGGAAACCTGTCCATGGAAGGCCCATTGCATCTGTATAACTATGACTGACCCATTGAAATAGCCTCTGTAGCCAGGCGCAGTAGCTCACGTCTGTAATCCTAGCACTTTGGGAGGCCAATGTGGATGGATTGCTTGAGTCCAGGAGTTGGAAACCAGCCTGGACAACTGCTAAACATTGTCTCCACAAAACAAACAAACAAAAAAAACATAAAAATTAGCCAGGCATGGTGGTGTGCACCTGTAGTTCTAGCTACTCTGGAGGCTGAGATGGGTGGATTGCTTGAACCCAGGAGGTGGCGGCTGCAGTCAGCTGTGATAGCGCCACTGCACTACAGTCTTGGTGACAGAGTGAGACCCTGTCTCAAATAAAAAAAAAAGAATAGCCTCTGTAGATCAAACTGCCTTCCCTCTCTCAATCCTCCAGTTGATTCATTCATCCAATTTTGAGATTTCTCTTCAGATATATAACTTGGTACATTGAGTCTCCCTTACTCAGAAATGTTTAATGGCTAGTTCAAAGGCCAAAATCCTTCCCTGGCATTTAAGGACAATCATGATCTGTACTCAATCCAGTTTTCCGACCTTATCGTGTATCATTTTTCTAGAGGAATTCTCTATGACAGTCCAAATGACTTTATCCTGTTCTCAAAGATTGTGTGTGTGTGTGCATGCGCTCACAAATGCAGTGCACTTTTCCTTATCTATATTGTATACATATGCTCCTTGACTTAAAATGTGGTTATGTCCCAATAAACCTATCATAAGTTGAAAATATTGTAACTTGAAAAGGCATTTAATACAGTACACCTAGCCTACCGAACATCATAGCTTAGCCTACCTTAAACGTGTTCACAACATTTACAGTAGCCTACAGTTAAGCAAAATCATCTAACGCAAAGCCTATTTATAACAAAGTGTTGACTATCTCATGTTATTTACTGAATACTGTATGGAAAGTGAAAAACAGAATGGTTGTGTGAGTACCATTGTAAAGTCGAAAAATCCTAGTCTGTCTACCTCTGCTGGAGATTTTTCCTTGCTTGGAAATGCCCTGCTCAGTGTGCATCCTAATAAGACTTTGGGGTCAGCTTACTTTCTGGAAGCCTTCAACACTTCCAGTCAGAAACTTCTATTATACTTACAGTGAGTTCACAAATTTTGCATTATTTGATATTTCATGTGCTAGTTTTAACAACTCAACAAGATTTTAAGATCTTTAAGGGTAGAACATGTAATATACGTCAGTATGCTTCCCAGAACCCAGTGATTATGTTCACCAATGTCGGGCAGTGTTTCCCACCACTTAGATAAAAGTCTTCAATAAAGTGGTCATTCATCGTTAAACTTCATGTCTACTTCTGATCTCAAATGACAACTAGATTTAAACTGTACCACCTTGGTCATATTTAAAGATACATGAAGGTTAATTTTAAAGTTCTTTGGCAGAAGCTTTAAAAGTTCTTTAAGAAGAGGCACAGTATAAAGAATAACATTTAGTACTCTAACTCAATATTTAACTTTATTCTTCCACCTACATCTTACGAAAGATTTAACAATCAACAATATTCTAAATGAAAACTTGTCCTCAAAAATACTATTGTAGGTTCTAAGGGGAAATATCTTAAACTTAAGTATTATTTATAACTGAAAACTTCAAAGAAAACAGGGTTTGAATCATTAAAGAGTAAATATTTGAGTGGAAAGAAACAGGTTTATTGGTTTTTTTTTTAAGTTGTACTTTAAATATTTTCAAGAGTTCAGCTACTGGTATGGAAAATTCCTCTAGTTACACACTAAAGAAGTAAGCACAAATTAAGTACAAAAATCTTCATACCCTCAACATTTGGTGTAATATGGCAAAAAATGTTCATTACCACAATATTAAGAAATATCAACAATATGAGTTTGAATAACTAATTCATAAGGAAGAGTTTGAACTGGACAAAATTCTGGGTTTTCTTTCTTCACTCCAAGTTTCCTTTCTATTTTAAACTAGTGGCAACAGCAATTTCTTTGTTTGAAAGTCAGGAATGCTGGAAATCTTAAGTGATAGAACAGGTAGCTGGGCTTCTACTTCACGTCTCTCCTCAGAGGGAGAAAATAATTGTGGATAAAGTAATTTTGTTTGTATTTCTGGAAAAATCATTTTTCCCATCAATCTTCATAATTCTCTAAAATAAACTGTTAAAAAGTTATAGGCTGGTCGGCTACCTCACCCTGATTTGTGGAAACGCTATACAGTAATTTCAAGAACACATGGCTAACTCAAGTTTTCTAAAGGCCTAAAAGTTGCTCCTAACGCCTTCATAAAACTCTAGGAGAATTTTACAAGCTCACGATAGATTTCTGCATCTCATCTGCAATATTTTGCTACATAACAATAATAAAAATAGTCTAGGTTCAAGAGTCACACTGCATGCTATCAAATTTATTATTAAGGTATTGTACAATTTCAACTATGGAAAAAACTGTGTGCTGCACAAAGTGCTTAAGAACTATATTAGAAATAAAATGGAAATAAGAAGTTAAGAATTTATCATTTCATTAAGATGAAGAGAATGACCAAAAAAAAAAAAAAAAGATTCCTCTCTTCTTTGCTAACGTTGAGATGTTTGCCCTACTCAAATTAGGTGGGACAAAGTAATCACAACTCAGAGGGCACAGAGTGAAAGGCAGAATTTGTAACTTCAAGTATGTGATTCACATTTGAATCCACATTAATTAAGATTTAAAAATTCAAGAGATAGGCAACTCAGATAATTAAACAAAGCAGGGAACAATCAGAAATACTAAACAGCAAGCAGTTCCTAAACCATATAAATTCAATAAGGTCAAGACAAATAAAATAAAGATCAGAAACCATTTTCCTCTCAGCACACAGAGTTCCCCAGAATCACAAACTTGATGAACGGGAGGCACTCACTCTGCTGACGCACGCACGCAGGCTCGCGCACACAATGGAGCGAGAAGCATGGAGACCCTCAGAGACAAACTTCACATGTGCATCGTTTTACTCTCCACAGAATGGAAAGAAGAGCACAGTGAGAAAATGTCACTTTTTCCCAGATCAAACAGCAAAACTGTACTTAGTATTGCGAACTACGAATTCCCTTGATACAATCAAAGGCAGAACTGAATGAATGGCGTGTGGGGCAGGGTGTGTGGGGAAAAGAGGGAGGGAAAGAGGGGGGGAGGCCGCCTGAAAGGAAGAAAGTTTAAGGCATTTTGCAAGGCTTGAGTGGATTAATCTTTTTTTTTAAGCCCTACTATTTCCTATTTCCCTTTCTCTCTCTCTCTCTTTATTTAACATACACTAACTTCCTGAGACTCAACCCAGACTTGCCCTAAATGCAGCTGAAATGTCTGGTGTTTAGGACACACCAAGAGTTCTAGGTGCACAAATAATCCCATTTTGGGAAAGAATTTAAAAATCACTCTTGTGGCCATTCACAAAATGAGGACACTGAAAAAAAAAAAAAGAACTCCATGCATCAATAAGTAAATCGAGGCCCCAGTCTACAGCTCTCTGATTTCTACTAGAAATATAAGCTATTTACTACTAAACATTTTATTTTTGAACTTCAAAAAAGTTTGTTTTTACATTTTAGATCATGAGGGACTGAGGCTTCAGTGGTTTTAGCCTCTAAATGGGTTGTTTGGGCCATCTAGCAAAGGAAAAAAAAATAGAACATGAATGCTTTAAAAGGTGAGTAGATTTGGATAACATTTAGCAGATAGCGTAAAGTGCACCGATTTAAAAACATAACAGCATAAAAAGTTTTCTGACATAGCTTACCTTTAATAAAATGAAAATATAATGGGAGGGGGTTGGGCTGGGTAGACTTCGAGTAACAAGTTGGGTCCCATGCAGTAGTCCCTTGTCCAAGACAAAAAGCTTCCTTTAACCACATGTAACAGTCATCTTGTGGGAAAGGCACGGAGGGGGCTGAGAAGTCATCACCTCAGCGACTCTGAACAGAACCAGCATTTCTCACGCCACACTATGTGCTGGGCTAGGTCGGGAAGCAAGCTACAATTTTGCCCTTAAGCAGCAGTACCGAAAGGGAGAAAGAGGTCACCTCTCTCTTAGCCCTACGCACACAGGAAGAGCCCAATTCAAGCCGCCGCCGCCGCCACCCCTGGTGTTGCCCCGCCCCAACTTGAGTGTGTGTTTGGGGTGGGGGGTGCAGGGCACTCACTACTCGCGTTATACCCCACAAATTCCAAGGCACTTCCATCTCTCCCAGGTTAAGTTCCGCCCCCCCATCCCCAACCGTGCCAAGCTCAGCAGGCGCAGGTGTCTGTGGCTCTGGCCTATTTTTACACCCCCCAACCGCCCTCAATCTCCACCTAGTTGCGCGCTCCAGTCCCGCCTCGCCTTCCCAGCGAAGAGCACTACCTAGCCTACACACCAGGAAACACCTCGAGCCCTACTCCCAGGTCACCTGGCCATAGTGACCGGCCCTGCCCTCAGGGGAGCCCTGGGGCCGTCCCTTGTCGCCGGTGCCCAGCACCGAGGGCGCACCGGGCTCCCAAGCAGTCACGTGGGCGGCGGGGGCGGCCTGCGCTTCCTCACCTGCATCCCAGGCACTTGGACAGCCACCGGCGAGTGGGCCATGGAGGCGAATGCTGCCTCGCTCCGCTTCTGCGGCGGTGGCGCCTTGGGTTCGGACTGGCTCCTCCTCCGGGGGTAGTTCGGCGGCCCTCCCAGGCTTTTCGATCGGGGCCTGGAAGGACACACAAAAGTGGGGTTACTGGGCTGGCGGCGCGTAGCCCGGGGCTAGGAGGTGGGCTGTTAGCGGCGCAGCTCCCTGGGACTCAGTCTACCTTTCTGGCGCCCGCCCGCCGCTGAAGCAGCCGCCTCCGCTGCTGCTCCTCTTCCTGAACGCCGAGCGCTGTGAGTGGTGGTGGCTGGGACCTGGGCTCGAGTGATGCCGCTCCTCTGCGCCTCGCCGCTTTAGGAAGAGGAGGTGGAGGCGCCCCAGCTACCCGCCTGCTCGCCTGGCCTGGGAGGCGGTTGGGGGCGGTTCCGCCGTTGGCCCTGCCCCCGCCCCGCAGCCGGGCGGTGTCGCGGGAGCCAAGCCTCCAGGCAGCGAAGGGGTTTGGCTGGGGTTGCTGGAGTCTGAGAAGCTGGAGACTCTCCCGGCACGCGGAGAGGAGAACCCAGGGACCCGGAGACCTGGGACACGGCTGGGCCTGGAAAGAGTTTGGGAAACCCTGAGGGTATGAGGGCGTCCCAGATGCGGCCACGTTGCAGGGAGGCGTGCGAGGCTGGGGCACATGCAGCCTCGGAGACGACTTGAGCTGAAACTTGGGGAGTGTTGGAAGTCTTTCTTGGCTCCCTGGGCTGGCTAAGGATAGGATCAGAGATAGCCGCGGAGTCGGTGGACCCCCGCTTTTTCCCGCCATCTGGTCTCCTCAGCTGGAGGCCGCGCCCCTGTGCAGGTCTGTGGCCACACTCTTGCTTTCCGAGTTCCCTGACCCCAAACATGTTTCAGGTGACTTCAACTTAAGGTTCCCCCTACCTCTTGGACTATCACTTGCAGAACGGCCAAACTAGGGCTTCTCTCTACCACAAGTTCTGCACGTGTAAGGCAGAGAGAAATTGGAAAACAGATGGTATATCGGCAGAAAAATTAATGAGGATAGTAGAGGCTTGGGAAATGAGATTGGATCGTTAGCAGTACAGGTTATTGAATTCAGCATACACTGCAGTGGTTTTGGTAACTCCATGCCTCCGCCCCATTTTAAGTTCCACTCCAGGAGGGAGACAGGCTCTTTTGAGAGTACTCTAACAGTAGCGACAGTAACACTGGTAATAATAGCAACAGGAATTTCATTATGAAGGCACCTTTGGGAACACGTAAGGGGTTAATTACTTTAAAAACGTAATAGTCGAGTGCCAGTTTAAAATGAAGATGAAGTTCCTTACCTTGAAATTTGTTATGGGTCTCTACGCACCACACGGTGGGGGGCCTCTAGTGGTAAAAGGTAGTTTCTCTTCTTCCTTTTAAATCTTTTTCAGAGAATAGTATATGATTCTTATCAATATCGTTATTATTAATGGATGTCATTTTCATTGTGCCAGGGACTGCTAAGTGCTTTCTATGTGTTATTAATACCTTACTGAACCTGTACAAGGGCCTTCTGGAGTCTTATTGATTTCCCCTTATTTTACAGATGAAGAAAAAGGCTCAACCAGGTTAAATAATTTGACCTAAATGTCACGCAATTAAGAAGTGGTACAGCTGGGAATTCAAACGCAGGTCCCCCTGGCTGGTGATGAACTTACTACTTTCTCTATGGTTTCTGTTTGTGTTTAATGATGATAAAGGATACAATTGCATTTTCCTTACTCCTAGTTCCCCAAGTCCAGCCCTTCACTATTTCTAACCCAATAGTAGGCTCCAATCTAGTCTCGATTTCCCACCAACCCAGCTCACAACATTGCCAGCCTGACTGGAAACCTGCAGTGCCACCTAAACTTTTAATGTCCATAGAAATCCGAGGGTTCTTTTGCTCCCTCAAAAGTGCAGATTTTGATCTCCCAAGTCTGGACTGGGCCCAAGATTCTGCAATGCTAGCAAGCTCTCACATGGTGATGATGTTTAGATCACACTTTTAAGTTGCAAGGGTCTGAATCAAGCTCCATCATTTAAGACCTGTCTCAAATCTCACCTCCATTGACCCTTCCTAGTTGCTCCAAGCCCTCCTTCAAACTCCTCCAATGTCAGCAGCGCTCTCGCTGTAGTTCTTTCTTCTTATTTCATATATTTCATTTGTTTTGTCTGCCCATATTAGGTCCTTGAGGCCAGAGATCCAGCCTCTCTTACATGAGAATGATTCAGGTAGGATGGCAGGACTCTGAGGGCAAGCTTTTTATACATTTTGTCCATTGCTGTATCCCCAGAGACTAGGTTCATGGCACATAGTAGGCCCTCAATAAATAATTGTTGAATGAATGAATGAACTTCTTTTGAATTCTCCACTGAGGTTACTAGGTGCATAATGTATACACTATATATTTTGTTGATGTCAGGTTAAACCCCTAAGCATTGCCCTTACTGAACATTTAAATTGTTCAGTTTATCATGTGTTACATCTTTCATTATTTAGTCTCCAAAATTCTTTCCTGCTAGTTTAATTTCACAACTACTTATGAGCCAGTTGTATAATTTTGATAGATAAGTAAATTAAGCATATCAGAGAAATGACTTTCTCTGACATCATTCTGGGCCAGAGTTATGTAACTATGTGGAAGAATAAAAGCTTAATGCTGAGACCTGGAATATTGAGACATTTCCTGAAAGACATTGCATTTGAGATCTTAGTGAGCTTTTTAGCCTTTATTTAGGTTTACTGCTATTAAATAAAGCATCAGTTGTTGTTATAATTGATAGAGATCACTTGAGTTTTTACATGGGATTGCTTGTGGACTTTTAAATGATTTTTCCTGTGTGTGTGTGTGTATCTATAAATTAAATCTCGTGAAGTTGTCAACATTTGAAAACAATTCAAATTTTATGAGCATTAGAAACTTTTTTTCCACTTTGAACTGCATTATTTCTCAAATTCTTAAATAAAATAAGAAATTCAAGTATGCTTTTGTTACACACACACACAAAGGAAACTTAAATATTTTACTTCAAATTGTCAGCCCGGGCCAGGCATGGTGGCTCACCCCTGTTCCCAGCACTTTGGGAGGCCGAGGCGGGCAGGTTACCTGAGGTCAGGAGTTTGAGACCAGCCTGGCCAACATGGTGAAACCCCATCTCTACTAAAAATACAAAAATTAGCTGGGCATGGTGGTGTGTGCCTGTAATCCCAGCTACTCTGGAAGCTGAGGCAGGAGAATTGCTTGAACCTGGGAGGCAGAAGTTGCAGTGAGCTGAGATCACGCCACTGTACTCCACGCTGGGCCACAGAGCAAGACTCTATCTCAAAAAAAAAAAAAAAAAAAGCCCAGAGTCTGATAATACATTACAGTGTATTCCCATAGTTTAATGGAAAATGTTTCTTGAGGAGAGACGCAACTTATGCTTTTTGGTCACATGTAGAGTGTAACATAGCACCTCAGATAGGATTTGGTACCTGCTTGATTGATGTGACCTGAATGGCTGTGAATACTTAATAACCATATAAATAAAATAAGATTATACACAGATTAGGTAAGGTTTTGAGTAACATTATACACAGATTAGGTAAGGTTAGTGAATTTCAAGTTAGACAGTGTTCTTGAGGCCTCAAAACTTAATAATTTAAATTTGGCACCTGGTTTCAATTTCCTGACATTTGTCATACCCTCCGTTCAGGTTGAGTATCCCTTATCCAAAATGCTTAGGACGAGAAGTTCTTCAGATTTTGGATGTTTTTGGAGTTTGGAATAATTGCATGTACATAATATCTTGGGTATGGGACACAAGTCTGAACATTAAATTCATTTATGCTTCAGATACACTTTATATACATAGCCTGATGATAGTTTTATACAATATTTTAAATTTGTACATGAAACAAAGTTGGTATACATTGAACCATCAGAAAGCAAAGGTGTCATGTGTGGAATTTTCTAGTTGTGACATCATGTCAGCACTCAAAAAGTTTCCGATTTTGGAGCATTTTAGATTTCAGATTTTCACATTAGGGATGCTCAACCTGTATTAAATATTTAACTTTACCCGTGTTTACAAATATTTACTGAATTGACTGGTTCTTAGCTAAAGTGTAGGTAGATGGCAATAGCCAAACTTTAATATAGGCGACAGTGAAATAAGGGCATGTTTTTCAACTAGGAGCAATTATGCCTCCTGGAGAACATTTCTGGGTATCACAAATAGGCAGGTAGGTGCTACTGGCATCTAGAGAGTGGAGGCCAGGGATGCTGTTAAACATCTTACAACGCACAGGGCAGTCCCCACAAGAAAGAACTATTCAGTCCACAATGTCAATAATGATAAGGTTTGAGAAACCATTCTCCACACTTTTTGCATTAGGAGCTACTAACCGAGAAACAGCCTTGAAAATCATTGTTCTCTGAAGATTTTAGCTCAGTGTTGTGGCTGGGACCAAATAAAGAAAATACTCATAAGATACTGGGCCACATCAAGTGGGTAATAGAAACAAAGCAGTATTCTTATTTTACCTCTGTAATGAACCATAGATCATCTGTCCCCTAAAAGTGAATACAACTTAATGAAAAATAATGTTGAACAGAAAATAACTTTAAGTAAAAATTAATCATTTTTTAAAAAAATTAATTACTGAGCATGTTCTAATATACCAGGCATTACCTAGCCTTCAAATATGTTAACTCATCATGATAAATTTGACCTCTTATTCTACTTTACAAAATTTAAAGGTAGGATTTCACATTTTGGACTTACACATTTTGAGCCTAGTGACTATGATGAAATGGATAAAATGTATATATGTATGAAATATAATGGCAAATTGATATACTTACCTGAGTATTTGAAACTAAAGAAAATTATCTGGGCAATTCTAGAAGCTCACCATCCAGTGATGGGAATATTTTGATTCAGGCTGCGGAGTCTACTGATACTTGGAAGTACAACATTCAAGGGCCATTTTTTATTTTAATAAAAGCATAGATGATACCTCAAATTTACTGTTTACTCTCATTGGGCATCAAGTTGGAAACCATGTTATGATAGTTCTTGCAGATGTCGTATGTATCATTGCTATTGTTCCAGCATAGCATCCCAAGGAGAAACCTATTGAATCAGACCTTGGTCAAGGAACATTAAACCTTAAACATTAAAACTGTGTGACTTCCGAATTCTCCTGAATAACCTTCCACCTTTTGTGGCTTGCACAATATACTATCATAGTATTATATATAATGGAAGCTATACTATCCAAGACATCCCTGCTGAATATTCTCTCTAGCTTTACCTCCTGATGCTGCTGAGGGGAATAGAACAACAGAGGAGGTGGGTGGAAGCAGATGCCATTTAAGCAATTTCCTGCTTATAACATTTCTTTACATATATGCTTACTTGCTTGAAATGTTTGCATTTAGGTACCAAAAGCATCAAGCTCATAACTTCTGGCCTTTACCAATTGGTTACAGACCTAAGAGAGGTAAGATGGCCTGGACATTCATTTGCATGCAAAGGCAGGAGACAAAAGATGGAGGAGCTCCCTTCCTGATTCCAGTTTTGCTCCTCTGCCTAAACTGTCACTTACAGAATCAGACCGTTGACCTTTAGATGCCTTGGACCTAAGGTGAAGGCCCTCAGAAACATGCATGGGCTCACTCACAGTCTCTTCAATGCTGAAAGAACCACTGTACTAGCCATCCTATAATGGTAGTTTATTTTGCCATATGGGTACCTGAGGAGACTGGGGAGTTTCTTGGGAGAGATTCTTTGGAAGCCTGGGTCCTTTGTAATGAGGTCAGGTAAGTTCTCTTGTGCTCTCCAAGGTGCAGTTTTTAGTCACAGGAGAGCCTTTCATGTGTCATGATGCTAAACAACCCATTTGAGTGATATTTTCCCCTCTGAGTTGACCTTTTAAAATGTATTGAATTGACCACTTGTTCTTTCATTTGTAGACTTCTCAAGAAAACAGTTCTAGTCAAAGGTGGCAGTTAAAAACAGGAAAAAACTGGCAGTTGAGACCAAATAGGAAGTGACTTTGCCATCAGCTCACACCGAGGAAAAGGAAGTTGCTAGGACCTCTAAGAAAGGCAGTTTTGTAAAATTACCACTCTTCAACTTGCTTAGCTGAGGCTCTGTCACCCTGTGGTAAAAACTTCCATGGTTTTGTTACTGCAGTACTTGACAGAACGTGAACAGAGTAAGGGAATAACAGGCACCCCTCGCAGGAATGTTATCAGGGACTGCCAGAAGTTTCTAATGGGGGCAGAAACTCAACATTGTAAACAAGCAAAGCTGCCATCCTCTTTTTTTTTCCTGGGCCACATCAATATTTTAAGATTAGTTAACATTCAGTATGTTATATCATGAGGCTCACCACAAGGGTCCAACTGTAAACTATAATAGGATTTTTTGCTGACAAATAGAATGTTTTTTATACTTTCACTTTGGCCCCAGGTCCAACCTAGGCCACACCACCTTTCCTTATTTCCCTTACTTTCTCTTCCCTTACTTTCTCCTCCCTTCTTCTTCTTTTTTTTTTCTCACATATTTCTTGCTCTGTGCTAAGTGCTCGGAATATAAGGAAATGCAAGGAGTTTGCTTTCCCAGAGGAGAATGCCACAAAAAAACGAGAAGCATTCACAGCAATAAATGATAATAATAGCAGTCTATTACTACAGCAACAGGCACCAGAGAGCAATTCATTTTACCTCTGTAGATCCTGGAAGGCTTCATAGAGGAGGTGATATTGAGCTAAACCTTGAAAAATGAGTAGGAGATAGCCAAGTAGAGAATTGAGGATAAGGGATGGAGAAAAGAAGCCATTCTAGGCAGAAGGAACAGCATAAACAAATGCCTAAACCAGGCCTGTATATTTCCCCATCACCTGATGACCTGGTTAAAATACAGTTATTGCAATTCGTTTATCCAGTTCTGAATTTGTCCATCCAAGGTAGACAAAAGGAACTTGTATCTTATTTTTAAAAAACTCCCCAGGTGATTATCTTGTGTACTCTTGGTTAAGAACCTCTAGAACTAGCTGATAGTTTGATTTGATTTTACAGGCAGAAACACAGAGTACATGAGTTGTCCTAACAGTGAGGCTGGAAGGATCCATTAGGGGCAGACTACAAGCCTTGTATGGCATTCTGAAGAGTTTATACTTGATCCCTCAGGCTCTTAGTAGTCTTTTGGGGTTTTTAAGGAAGAAAGGAATTTGATCCAGATTTGTTTTTTCAAAATAAAGCTCTGCTTAGCACATAAAGGATAGATTGGATATGGGAGAGACTGGAAGCAGAGGGACCTATTAAGAGACCATTAGGAGGCCATTGTAAAAGTACAGAAGAGGGACTGAACTAAATTAATGGCTGTGAGAATGAAGAGGAAGGAATAGATTCCAGAAACAAATTATGGTTGGACTCAACAGCATCCAATTGATTGGATGTGGACAGCACCAGAGGGAGAGGTTTAAAACACCAGCGACATCTAGCTTAGGGAACTGGATAAATGTTAATGCCTGGAACTTCACCAGAGAATGTAGAAGGGGAACCAGGATTGGGGAAAAGATAAGGAATTCAGTTTGGGTACACCGAGTCCGCAGTGCCTGTACAGCCTCTAAGTGGAGATATCCAAAAGGCAGTTGAAAATAGCAAGAGGTCAGATTGCAAATATAGATTTGAGGACTGCAGAGAGAAATCCTTTGTAACCTCATGTCAAGGTGTCAATAAAGGACATAAAAAACAGAAACCAAGTTGGAACTGTTCACTTCCCATTTAGAAAACCACTTCTTAAATAATTGTCCTATGTTTTGGGCCAGTCAAATGTGTCCTGTGTTTACTGGCATCACATCTATCTGCAGAAAGCCTACTGTTTCCTCCAAAGTAATGATTGTTAACCTTATGTCTGTGAGATCGTGTTACTAAATATTTCTGCTGTGTTCCTGCATACATAGATTTCCCTTTGAATGCACGATAATGACAGTAAAGAAAAGAATGGAGTAAAGAACAGAAATGATGTGAAGAAATCTGAATACTACGTTGCCAGCTTTTCTGGTATGGTTTTCTTGCTTGCAACTGTAAAATAGATTATTGTGCACCAGAACAGTTTGTATTATATTTCCCTTCCTACACTCAAAAGAAAATGAGGTGGGAGATGACATGCGTGCCTGGTTTCACGAAGCCAAGTTAGTGTCTTCTACAATGGAAAGAAAAACAGGAACAATTTATTGCAATCTAAAGCACAGATTACTGGCAAAACCATGATATTTGCCTGCTGTGAAAGTGCATAGCAACTTTAGTTAATATTCCTCCAATTTTTTGAAATCATTCATACTGTTCTGGTTCTTCCATTCTTTCTGTGCTATTGACCTTTTATGAAACTTCACACATTCTTATAGTTTACCATGTGTGAAGGTAAGCATTCAAATGGCTAAATGCCAACTTGAAATTAACATAGATAAATCATGCTTTCCATATAAATTGTGAAAATAGTGGTAGACATTTACAGTATGAGATCATGAAAGCAGATACAAATAAATTATATTTTAAATGTTTTGTGCACTGCATTTTATTATGTGTTTGGGTTTTTCTCAAGTGTTACAAGAAACTGAAATGTACCAGCTCTTAAATTTTAATGTAACTTTAGCATCTGACAATATACAGATTCTTGCTATGCAAATATAGAGAAATGGGTGCTTACTATGTTGTGAAGGATGGATTTAGTTCATGAAATATAGATTTTAAAAATATACATTTTCCTATTTTTTCCAGACTCTAAAAGCATTAAAAGGTTATTGCTGTATGGAAAGGTCATTTATATGAACAATAGCAGGAGAAACTGTGTCTGGGTTGTAAAATGCAGGGTTATTGAATATGTTTCCTAGTAAAATTGTAAGGTATGGAAAGTGAGTATACCTAGCAAAATGCTTCAGTATCACTTCTCTACTTTGGTTCTGCACGTAGCATATGAGATATAAAGTAATTCTTTTTCAAAGCAGAAGCCCAAGCCAAACTCGAATTAATTCAAATAGAGGAATTAGTTAATTATAATAGGTATCGTGTATATAGTTATTACTGTGTGTCAGGCATGGTTGCAATTTACATATATTCCCATTTAATTCTCACTACAACTTCATGAGCTAGGTACCACTATCATCCTATCATTTCCATTTTAGAGATGAGGAAACTGAAGCACAGAAAGATTAAATAACTCGTCCAAGGTAGAGTTGCCAGATAAAATACAGAATGCCAGTTAAATTTGAATTTTAGATAAATGAATGATTCAGCAGGAGACATATTTATACTTTAAAATTATATCTAAAATTCAGATATAAGTGGCCGCCCTGTATTTTTATTTGCTAAATGTGACAATCCTACAGGCCAAAGTAACAAAGTTATTCAGGGCTGAAGCCAGATTATGAACCCAGAGAGTGTGGCCTCTAACCCCTATGCCTATATTGATTATAAGAAATGGAGGGCAGAGGCCAAGGGCAGTGGCTCATGCCTGTTTACCTAGCACTTTGGGAGGCCAAGGAGGGCGGATCACTTTAGGTCAGGAGTTCAAGACCAGCCTGGGCAACATGGTGAAACCACATCTCTACTAAAAATACAAAAATTATTTGGGCATCGCAGTGCACATTTGTAATCCCAGCTACTTGGGAGGCTGAGGCAGGAGAATTGCTTGAACCCAAGAGGCAGCATTTGCATTGAGCTGAGATCGCACCACTGCACTCCAGCCTGGGTGATAGGGCGAGACTCTGTCTCAAAAAAAAAAAAAAAAAAAAAAAAAAGGAATGTAGAGTTGAGTGCTTCATTATCTATATTTGGAGTATTTTTTATTTTTAAATCACAACTAACAGTTAAGCCTCATGGCAGGATCATAGGTCTATAATAACTTTGAATTTATTTTAATTTACTCTAATTGTCAATATCGTTTGGTCACAATATTTTTAGTGAATTGTTTGTTCTAAAAGTGATGAGATCCATAATAGTTTTGAATCAACTTTGCCTTCAGTGCTTTCCAAGGAGAGAGATTAAAGAAAAAGTATGATTCACTGTAATGACCCATTGTCATGAGTGGAATTAACTGATCAGTGCTGTCGTTCAAAACACCTTTTCCTATTATCACAAAGCAGCTACATGTTATTTATAAAGAGCTACATGTTGTTTATAAAGCTTTCATTCAATAAGAGCTTTTTAAAAGAAGAACATAGTTTTCCTCATGTTGTCTTTTCGTTTGATATTTTTACTCTAAAACAGGCAACATGACATCTACTTTTTGAAAGATACTACAATTTAATGGGGAAAAACATGGGTTTCAGAGCCAGACAGACCTTACTAGCTGTGTAACCTTGATGTTTGAGGCTCATTTTCTTCATGTGCAAAATGGGAATTATTATTACCTACTCCAAATGGTGATGGTAAGGATTAAATGAGTTAATGAATATAAACCACTTTAATATGATGTCTGGTACAAACTTGACACTTCACAAATAGTGGTAGTTCCTTTCCTCTGTCTATTTGCTCCTTCCCCTGAGCCTCCACTACTCACAATTCATGAGCAACACTCATGAGTCTCCGAAAATCTAACCTTTATTTACTAAAGCATTCTGGCTTGTCCAAAAGTTACACAACAATCAAGGGTAAAGTCAATTGGAATCCAGAGAGCCTAAAATGTTTTCCTCCTATGATTTTCTGAATCCCTAAAATGTTTGGGTTAGAACAGAAGACTACAGTGTTGTTTGTGCTCTTAGAGATTAGTAGGAAGCATTTTTCATGGTGCCTTTAAAAAAACACTGAGAATGTTCTTAGACTTTCAAGTTGATATTTATATAATTTAGTTTCATGGGGAAATTCACCATAGACATCTTTGAGGGACACAGAGAGACATAAAAATAGATGCCAAGGGCAAGCAAATTATGTAATTAAGGCATTTTGCTTACTTTTCTAAGTACGTATGTGTGTGCAAGTTCATTGAAGCAAGGGGTGGTGATGTGTAATGAGGGGAGATACAGAAGTAAATGCAGTTAGGACCAAATACAAAGTCATCGTAAGATTAGAAGGCAAATAACTTTGCTACAGAAAAAAATCAATTCTGAGAGGTGACATATAGTGTACATGTGAAGAACATGGACTCTGGATCCAGACTACTTAGGTTCAAATACTAGTTTTGTCCACATACTAGCTCTGTGATCATCAGCAAGGTGCTTAACTTCTCTATACCTCCCTTTCCTTACCTGTCAAAGAGAATAATAAAAGGAACTACCTAATCAGATTGATTTAAGGGCTTAAATGAGCTTTATTTTTTTCTTTAAACTTTGATCAAAGCATGAGATACCTGTAGAAAATGTACAAATCATAAGTGTCCAAGAGCCCAATGAATTTTCACAGTGAACACATTCATGTATTTATCACCTAGATCAAGAAAAAGAAACTTGTACCCCAGAAGTCATCTTGATGCTCCCATTCAGTCACTACTTCCCCCAGCCCAAAGTTATCCACTTCCTTATCTTCAGTCATCATAGATTGATATTGCCTACTTTTGAACTTTAAATGAGGATCTACATAGAGTGCTTAAACAATGCTTGGCATATTGTAAACACTATATAAGCTTGGTAATGTGATTTTAACAATAACAAGAAATTAGGTATGTTTTGGGGGTAGAATTGTTAAGAGTAATAAAAACAAAAGCAAATATCTGAGGTAAAGCCTATGACAATAAAGCTAAATGTAACAAGCCTATTTTTTTTCAAAAACTAGGTTCTTGGAATCATTTTTCCTTCCATAAATGATATCTATTGTGTATTCCATGCTAAGAAAAATACACTCCATTTGAGACATGCAAGAAAACATATGCCCAAACATTTCAGCAAGATGCAGAATGAGAATTTTACTCAAATTGTTAAAAAAAACTAGTAAGAAAAACAAATTTGGCAGATGCCTTTCTGGGCCTCAGTTTTCTTATTGTAAAATGAAGAGAATTGGGCCAGCACTGACATTTAGTGTTTCCATGAAAAAACAATTCTTAAAAAGCAAAATCTGGGAATGTTGGAACCACTGCTTTATAGCCAAATAATAAATCTAGAATCACAGTCAAACATGACCTTTTGGAAGGAAGGCAGGAGGGTTTCCGTGAGGGAAAATCATGTCTGACTAATATATTAGCACTTCTCAAGAGTGTAAATAACATATGGACAGGGAGGAACCAAAGAATACAATTTACAAATACTTTTTTTTCTTTTTTTTTTTTTTTTTTGAGACGGAGTCTCGCTCTGTCGCCCAGGCTGGAGTGCAGTGGCACAATGTCTGCTCACTGTAAGCTCCGCCTCATGGGTTCACGCCATTCTCCTGCCTCAGCCTCTCCGAGTAGCTGGGACTACAGGCGCCCGCCACCACGCCCGGCTAATTTTTTTTTTTTTGTATTTTTAGTAGAGACGGGGTTTCACCGTGGTCTCTTTTTTTTTATTATACTTCAAGTTCTAGGGTACACGTGCACAACGTGCAGGTTTGTTACATATGTATACATGTGTCATGTTGGTGTGCTGCACCCATTAACTCGTCATTTACATTAGGTATATCTCCTAATGCTATCCCTCCTCACTACCCCCACCCCATGACAGGCCCTGGTGTGTGATGTTCCCCACCCTGTGTCCAAGTGTTCTCATTGTTCAATTGCCACCTATGAGTGAGAACATGCGGTGTTTGGTTTTCTTTCCTTGTGATGGTTTGCTCAGAATGATGGTTTCAGCTTCATCTATGTCCCTACAAAGGACACGAACTCATCCTTTTTTATGGCTGCATAGTATTCCATGGTGTATATGTGCCACATTTTCTTAATCCACTCTATCATTGATGGACATTTGGGTTGGTTCCAAGTCTTTGCTATTGTGAATAGTGCTGCAATAAACATACATGTGCATGTGTCTTTGTAGCAGCATGATTTATAATCCTTTGGGTATATACCCAGTAATAGGATGGCTGGGTCAAATGGTATTTCTAGTTCTAGATCCTTGAGGAATCGCCACACTGTCTTCCACAATGGTTGAACTAGTTTACAGTCCCACCAACAGTGTAAAAGTTTTCCTATTTCTCCACCTCCTCTCCAGCACCTGTTTTTTCCTGACTTTTTAATGATTGCCATTCTAACTGGTATGAGATGGTATCTCATTGTGGTTTTGATTTGCATTTCTCTGATGGCCAGTGATGATGAGCCTTTTTTCATGTGTCTTTTGGCTGCATAAATGTCTTCTTTTGAAAAGTGTCTGTTCATATCCTTTGCCCACTTTTTGATGTGGTTGTTTGATTTTTTCTTGTAAATTTGTTTAAGTTCTACAAAGACTTTTTTAAAAGCCCTTGACAAGCTTTCATATTGTTGACTTTTTTGTTGTCATTCAATGACTCCCTGTGGATTGGGGGAAACGTTTTTTCATGGAAAGCAAGCTAACTCACGGAATGAATTGGAAGATAGGAAAAAGTGGGTGCTTCTCCGGATGGAGCAGTGTCAGCACTAAGATTACCATGGGCCCAGGCTTGTTGAAGTGGTGTACACTAAGGAATACACAATGGTATTTCTGTGTTTGTACCTGGCACTAAGTAAGGTCTTCTCAGTAGTGAGATGCCAAGCTGACATAGGATAAGATGCCAAGCTGACAAGACGATCTCTGAAAATAGGGGAAGTGAGGAAAAAGAAATAATGAATTATCTTAGTAAGATAAAACATTTGCAGACTAAGTAAAGTAGCTGCACAATACAAATCATTAGATCTGTTGTTACTTATGGCTCCAGAAAGTGAATCTAGGAGTTGTAGGTTATTTCTGGAACAATTTCAGCTTACTGTGCCATTTTGGCCAGAAAGATCAACAAAACTCTGTGCATAAGTAGAAAGTAGGCTAGAAATAATATGACATGTCCTATGTTTGAAAAAAAGATTAAAATCTGGAACATAGTGTTTAATTCAAGGGGTCACAAATCAAGAAAGACAAAGTGGAGCTCAAGCAGGCATAGAGATGGGCAGCAAAAATGAAAGAATGAGAAGGAGCTGTACAGAAACAGACTCAAAGTATTAGCATTCATTAAACCAAAGAGATGAAGATAGAGGCAATGGCCAAAGTGAATACTGATGCTAGGGCTGAAAATAATGATCACTTATGTAGAACTCCCTCTGAGCCCAGCACAGGTCTGAGCACTTTACATGCATTGCCTCCTTCAGTACCTATCAACCCTACGAGGTAAGTCCCACTATTTTCCTCATTATAAAAGCACCATGAAGGGTATGTATGGAGTAAATAGTGATCAAAGCTATTTACTGGCTAGAGCTCAGCACAGACCTTTAAACTCAAAAGAGTCCAATCCAAGACAAACAAAAGGAAGTGAGATTTATACAGTAGGCAGTAAAACCTACAGAACTCACCAACTCAAGCAACAGTAGAAGTCAATCTGTAAAGATATTCAAAAAGGAGTCAGACTAGATTTGTAGAAGATACAATCAAGCTATCTTACCAAAATGTCTTTACCCTTTGAGGTTGTCATTAAGGAGGACAACCACACCCTCTCCACTCCTATTGCCAACATGTTTCTGTGTCCCCCTATAAAAATTCTGGGCTGGGTGGACCAGAAATTTGGCCAAATGTGGTTTTTTCTTTTTAATTATGACATAAGTTGGGGAATGGTACATGAATTCTTTGTGGGTATCTCAAGATGGTTGTAATTTATGCTCTGCTTGAATCTGTTTTAATTGATAGCCTAAATTCCACAGAAGCCTATTTAAAGCAAGCTTTGTACTCTGTAGAAATGGGATCTTTCAGAAAAATGAGTTGCTGAAGAATGAATTGCCACAAAGAAAGCAGGTAGAGGATTTTCCCTTTGGCATCTATCATCTAGTCGGCATTTATCTGGGGTTACTTCATGGCTATATTTCTTTAAGAAATTACATTTCAGAGAAAATACATTTCATGTCAGGAAAATAGGAGATTAGCTTAAAAGAGAATCCCCATGTAAAACTCACATAGTGGCTTCAGTCCTCAAGAAACCCAAGGGTAGACTCATCTGGTGTTGCTCAAAGCAGCGTCTGTCTTGTTTTTCTAACACTGGTGGTTTCCACAAAATACACTAGCATCATCCTTTGGCTTTGTGACCTTTACCCTAATTGAAACACTGTATGTGTTCTGGACAAACCATGAAAAAGAAACAGAAGAGAAGAAAGACCAAGAGTGACCATCTAGTTCACAGAGAACTAACCTTATCTTTGGTAAAGGAAGTAAGAAAAGAAAAATGAAAGATACTGGAGAGTTCAGAAACCTCCAGAGGAAGGGAAAAAGGACACATGAAGAGATAGGATTGCTCTATGTGTCAGGAAAAATAGCTAATGCATGCGAGGTTTAATACCTTGGTGATGGGTTGATAAGTGCAGCAAACCACTATGGCACACGTTTACCTATGTAACAAACCTGCACATCCTGCACATGTACCCTGGAAATTTAAAAAAAAAAAGTAATTACTTTTGCAACAAACTAATATAAGAAGCTGTTTTGTAAACTGGAAGCAAGAATTCGCTGAAAAGAGACATGAGGAAAATTTCTGGGGTGATGGAAATGTTCTTTATCTTAATGAGGATGTAGATTCCATGGTTTTATTCGTTTCTCATAATTCATCGAACTGTATATTTAAGATCTGTGCAATTTACCATATACAAATTATGTCTCAATTAAAAAAAGAGATAGGATTGCTGTGTAAGCATGTTAGACTTCAATTGAAAAATTGTTGAAAAAGGGAGACAGGATTAAATGTGGTTTTAAATGGTAATATGGGTAGTTGGGCCATAAAATGATGAAGCTTGTCAATCCTTGTGCTCTCCTACTTCTTGGACCAGAGTCTCTGCCTTCCCCTCACTCCTCTCACTCTGATCCTGGGTCCTCTGGCTAGGCTACCCAAAGTCCATTTCTGTGGCTAGCAGCTAAATCAGTACTCCCCCAGGCAGTGCCTGTTCTCACCTCTCTTTATCAAAATGTATCCATGTTGTGACCTTTTGTTGCCCTGGACTGAGAACGTTTTCATCTTAATAGAGAGTAAGTTAATACTTCTTAAATATGGCTCTCTACTTCTAGTAGCCAATGGAAATATAATGGGGGCAGAGGTCCCTTTGCACCCTCAAATAACAGGTGGAAGGCCAGCAGGTTTTTTTTTAAGCCAGGTAACCACTTTGAGCTTACATTTCCTCATCTGTAAACTGAAGATCATACCTTTCCCTTCTATTACAGTTTGGAACACTTTCACATACGTTTGCCTATTTGATTTTCACAGCCACTTTCTAAGATAATTATTACTCCTATTTTACAGACAAGGAAACTGAAGCTCAGCAAGGTTAAGCAACTTGTCCTGGGATAATATGTGAAAGGGCCAGTGCATAAAGGTGAAAGTCAGCTAGCCAAGACAGTGAGTTGGCATGTGGTTACAGAAGCTCCCCAAACGATGGTGCCAGGCACAGGAGCCATGTGGCTATGAGGAGGTAGTATGGGATCAAGGTTATGAGTACAGACTCTGGAGCCACAGAAACCCAGGTATGAATCCTGGCTCTGCTCCTTATTACCTGGATCCCTTGAGCAAGCCACCTTCACTGGGTCTACATTTCCTCATTTGGAAGATGGGGATAATGCCTAGCTTATAGAGCTGTTGTGAGGATTAAGTGCAACAGTAGATATACTGTGCTTTGTTAGTGCAATGCAGAGCACATGGGAAACAAAAAAAATATAGAAACTCCTGGAATGATTAGTAGTAAGAGTAACACTTGGCACACATGTTAGCCCAGAGCATGGAGTCCACTGGCCCAAAGGTAGAGTTAGCCATTAGTGACTAGGCCGGAGACAAACAGAACCAAACACTATTGATAACAAGGAAAGAAAGAGGAGGCTATATGCTCTGCAACGTGGGACCCATCAGGGCTACCCAGGACTAGGTTGCAGTTTATTTAGGGCAGTGGTTCTTAAACTCAAGCATGTATCAGAATCCTCTATAGGGCTTATTCAAAGATAGATGCCTGGGCCCCACTCCCAGTGTTTCTGATTCAGTAGGTCTGGAGTGGGGCCTGAGAACTTGCATTTCTAACAAATTCCCTGGTGTTGCTGATGTTGCTGGTCTAGAAAGCCCCCTTTGAGCATCACTGTCTTGGAATAAAGAATCTCAGGACTACAGTCTTGTTCAGTTCCAGGCATCAGAGTTGCCTTGCTTTTGGGTTCTTTTTCCTTCTTAGTAAAAATCCACTTTAAAAATGATGCCTATGTCTTGGCAGAATAAGGGGAATTGCCCATAACTGGTCCAGGAGAGCTAGGGCTATCAGAGGACTGCTCAAAACCCGGGATGGTGGTGACAACGACTGCCCCAGCTGGAAGACTAGGTAGAGGTCTTAGAGCAAAACAAAGGGCAAAACGTAGACAGGAAAGAATCAGAGACAGCTGTGATTATTGAGCCTTTCCAAGACTGGATTTTCCCTCACAAGCTTTTTCTTGCTTAAGCTTTTTATCCCTTTTATACCTACGACTGTATTTTGGGGGTGGGGTATATGTGGGAAGGATTCATCATATTTTCTATTTGTACTTTTCCTACTCTCTTGTTTTAGTCTTTGTCAACCTCAAAGCCAGCATCTACCTCTTGGAGAGCCTAGAGCAGCATGCACAGATTATGGCAGTCTGAGTTTAAAAAACTGAGCAAAATTAGACATCTCTCTTGAAGTAAAGTATGTGCTCTGTGCTCTGTATCATGTTACAGCAAATTTGAAAAACAAGAGTTGTGTTCCAAGTCACTGCCTGCCAGTTGTCAGTAACTAATCCTCTGCTACCTATTAAACATAGTTAATGAAGCAGTCTGTGTTTATAAATTAGAGGATTTATCTTTGAAAATAGTAACCCACTAGAAAAAGAAAAGTAGCCTTGGATTTAGACTTCTGGATTAGAAATCATCTGTCCCATGAATATCAAGGGGGCGAAAGAACTTGTGGCATCACATATTAATGAGAATACACATTTAAACTGCAAATGTTAGGAAACAGACACAAATGTGAAGCTGCTGTAATTATAAGAATGTAAGGTTCTTAAGCTCCTGAGGCAGAGATAGTTTGGTTTAGGGATTCCATATAGGGTGCCTGGGCCTGTTCAGTGCCATTATGCTATCAGGTGTTTGCCTGTACCAACCTGCCCACATTACATGAAAGCGGGCCTCCCTCATTCTTTCAGAATTCTTTCAGAATTCATGGTTTCTGTCCTGAACCATTCACCCCAGCTTATCTCATACTCCAATTCCTAACTCTTCTTCAGTCTGTTCTAATTTCTGACCTCATGACTCATTTCTCCTCCTACTGGCTGGCCTCATGCTAGGGCCTGGCACTTGGTATTACTTCTCCAACTTGAACCTTTTGCGGTCCTCTTTGGCCAGTAATCAGATTCTCCAGTTGGCTACACTGCCGTCATCCATGGGAGAGTGCTCCAACGGGACCAGCCTGTTTCCTGGGACATAATGCTTGCACACAGTTCCCTGTGGAAGGTTCCCCTGCCTGGTACACTCAGTCCTGGGAAAAGAACTCTGACTTGAGAGATTTGTAGCCTCCTGATACCACTTTCGGAAGAAGAGAAGACAAATGGAAAGGAAGGAATTTGGTTGCCCAATCACTGTATACAGAAAAGCCAACTGAATTTCTAAATTTTCTAAAGTACATGAGAAAAAAAAGGTGATGCTTTGTAGTATAAACTATTTAGTAGTCCTTACTTCTCTGATTTGAAAAATTACTATTTCTTTCTTTCTGTCCTTCATAGTCATCTTTCCCAATAGCCCACCCATTGATTGATTGCTGGGACTTATTAATTCTGCCCTCCATAACATCTCTTGAACCCATGATCCCTTGCTTGAGCTGTTTGGAACAGTATTCTAATAACCAATGTCCCTGCCACCAGTTTCTTCTTCTCCCCCATCCCGCTGTTCCATGACCTTCATCCCCTGCCAATCCATTTTTCACACTGTTCCAGAAGTAATCTTTCTAAAATACAGATCTAATCATGTTATTCCCTTTCTTAACAATTTTCATTCCCATGTATATAACTGGTTGTCATCATATATATAATTCTGGTTTTTTAGAAGATAGATTCTTCTAATTAGAGCAATAATATTGATCTACTACATCTATATTGTTCTTTAGATTATTTTCACAGCTTTTATATAACTTTTTTACAACAACCTAGGTCAAGAGATGGAGACCATCCTGGCCAACATGGTGATACCCCGTCTCTACTAAAAATACAAAAATTAGCTGAGTGTGGTGGTGCACACCTGTATTCCCAGCTACTCGGGAGGCTGAGGCAGGAGAATCTCTTGAACCCAGGAGGCGGAGGTTGCAGTGAGTAGAGATTGTGCCACTACTCCAGCCTGGCAACAGAAAAAAAATCCTTATGAATTAGGTATTATTTTATCTCTACGTTTGAGGAGTGTACTTTTTATTTATAGTAAATGATACATACTAAGAGGTAGATATATTAAACATTAAATATGTATTAGAAGTCTTCGGCTAAGTAAATAGATTAAGTACTCTTAAAGAAAATTTAAACTTTCAATTCCAAAGAATCAATTCATTAAGTCTTATTTCAATACTGGTACATCACAGTTGTTTACAGCTTGCAATTAAAACAAATTTAAACTGCAGATGTTAGGAGGTCAAAGTCAAAATTCCATCAAACCTGGTATTTCAACCTGCTTTTACTCACATAAGTAAGGATTCTACTTATGTCCTAAAAAAGCAACAGTTGTAACTTGGTAAGTTGTAACTGAGGTCAAAGTTGGTGGTTCAATTCCCA
This sequence comes from Nomascus leucogenys, assembly GCF_006542625.1. NCBI lineage: Eukaryota > Metazoa > Chordata > Mammalia > Primates > Hylobatidae > Nomascus > Nomascus leucogenys. The sequence goes on along the minus strand of NC_044406.1, from coordinate 117,743,771 downwards.
TTTGTTTAAGTTAGTTGCATTAGTTTTCATGGACGTAGTCTGTAACCCTAACCTCAGCCAGCTATTTTACAATTGCAGGTCCCAATGGAACTTGAATAATAGAATATGGATAAGTCTATAAAGTGACTCCATCTTTATTACTTAAAAATGTAAATATACTTGTTCCACAACGTTGTATAGGTTTTTGTATATGCAGTTATGCAAATAATTTTCAATAACAATCATCTTGACAAAAAGAGATGGCATCCTTCTCCAAAATGGTACTGTGAGGATCCTCAAAAATGCTTCATATATATCTTATTCCAATAGTGGTTTCCTAATTTTACAGTTCTCATCTAATAATGCTAGTTCCATCTCTGCTGATGACTTAGGTAACAATTACTAATGTAGCTTCAGGAAAGTCCCATAATAATTCTACTTATTAGCTTCTACTTCCTGTTTTGAATGAATAATGCAATATTGTCCAGATTATACCAGCTTTCTCATTCACAAAGATGTGATAAGTATCAGGTGTAACTTTTTGTACAGATGGCATTGCAAGTTGCCAGTGTAGTAGCCCTGAGAAGACCCAGATCTGAAATTTTAAGAGTCCCTCTTATTTATCTAGGTGAAGACAAGAATAAATTGTTTGTATGCAATTATTTCTGAAAGGAGCGACAAATCATTGTCAGTCATTAGTATATAGGTATGAATTAATTTATCAGAGCCCTTCCACCTAATACTTAACTAAAAGTTGTGTCTTAAGGAAGACGCCTGAATGCTATATTTTGAAAGGAATATATAGTGGAGGCAAATGTTCATATTCACTAACAATAGACTTAGGTTACATCCTGACTGGTCACAGGACACACTAAAGGCACAGGATAGGACTCACGGGGGTTAAGGGAAGTAGAATGGTACCAGAAGACAAACTTCTCTTACATTCCTGTTTGGCTTTAAGCCAGAAGTAATAAGAATATATCAAATGGTATTATAATGACAGCATCCTATAATAGTTAAGAAACCAAGTTCTGACATCAGGGAGGCCTGGGTTCAAATTCTACTTCTGCCTCTGTCTAGCTGTGTGGCCTTAGGCAACTCTTCTCTCTGAACCTTGAGTTGCTGATCTTTAGGGGACTAGAAGTACCTAACTTACAGGATTGTCTTGAGTATTAAATGGGATAGTTCATGTAAAGCAGTTAGTAGGATGTCTGGTAACGAGTAACTGATCAATAAATGTTAGCTATTACTATATAAATAGAAATTTAAGGTTGCTTATTCTTGAGTGTATATATTTTTAGTGAAAGATTGCTTCAGTGGAGTTAGATTTATGCTACTTCAAAATAATCACTTAAGCAAGTTCTTCTGGTGCTGAAGGAAATAATCCTGGCCAAAGTAATATAACAAATAAACCCAAGAAATACATGAAGATGGAAGGGTCCCTTTGTTCCAACAAAGATCTGAAAGTCATACTATGGAAAATATGAGGTCTAATCAAGTGCAGATAGCTGGCAAATGAATAAATACTATGAGAACTCGGAGGAGTGTAGATCCACAGATGAAACAAAGCTGGAAAAACAAGCAAATCTTACCTATTCACCGAGAAACTGTGCATGATCTCTGATCAACCTGTAAAAACAAGATGTTGTTTCCTTCACAAAACAATTTAGAGGAATAGAATGAAAGTGCACACCTCTTTTCAGAATACAAGTTTGAGGGCAAGACATCACTGATGACCAAGTCAAAGGTCACGTTAATTATTATTTATGTAGAATTTTCGTTGACAGTTCAAAGAATTTTGTGTTCAAAGCATTTGTGTTTGTGTCCTCCTTGAACCTGAGGGCATTTTTCTTGTTCAGAATCCACTGATTAGCAGGTATAAACAAATCTCAAATTACCAAGTTACAACTGTTGCTTTTTTAGGACATAAGTAGAATCCTTACCTATGTGACTAAAAGCAGGTTGAAATACCAGGTTTGATGGAATGTTAAAGGTATGGCTGTTAACTGTCACCTGCACAATAACCTCTGACAACCATTTCCTGCTTGGCAGCATAGGGAAGAGGGCTGGGGAGTGTGGGTGATTGACTTGTCATTTTGACTCATCATTATGACTTGAATAATCCCTTCTGCCTACCTGTCCTACATAAGCAACATTTTCTTTAATTATGAGAGACATAGTATTACTAACTGGTTCTTAGGAGCAAAGTCATTGTTAGGTTCTGCTAGATTCAAGAAATGTGAGTTCTCAAGTCAACAGAATAATGATTAACATTTGTATATAGCATCTTCATCTTCCTGCATATGATGTATGTTTATATACATGATTGCATTTAATTTTTACAACAGACCTGTGAGGTAAGTTGTAGCTATTTTTCCTTCTGTGAAGAAACTGAGTTTCCCAGGTGGAAAAGTCTTGCTCCAAACCTTGTGGCTGGTAAGTTGTGAATGTTCCAGCACATACTACAAACTCTGGCTTCTTGGCATCATACCTAACCTTGATTTAACTCCATCACCATCTCCCAGGGTTCCCAGTTTAGAAACCTTGTGTCTCACTTCTCCTTCAAACTCTTTCCTTTATTATTCATGAGATGCTGTTTATTTCACTTCCATAATGCTTCTCAAATTTATCACTATTGAACTTCCTATTGTTACTTCCATAACCCTAGTGTAAGCCATCATTGTTTCCCACCTGGATTATTCCAGTAGTTTGCTAATTGTTCTGCTCATGATATTCTGAACTATGCTCCATGTTGCTGCTAGAGTGGGCTATGTAAAAGTGCAAATCTGAACATGAACCTGTCTTGCTTAAAACCTTTAAGTGGCCCTCCAACTTCTTTGGGATAAAATCCAAATTCTTTAACATGGCCCTGCCTCATCCCTTTCCCCATTTTCTTCCTATACACCCTATGCTCTGACAAGAACTAGTATGCTTCTCTTCCCTAAACATCTCATGATGTTTGTTTCCATGTTTTTCATTCTACTTCTTCCTCCTGTTGTCTACTTTCTTTTGTTGAAACAGTTTATAACAAATGTCTTTAGTGAGATTTTCTCATCCTGATCTAGTGCTTCCATTCACCTTTATACAAACTCCTACTATGACATTTCACAAGTTTAGTTGTCACTATTGATTTACATATTCATCTGACCCACAAGACTCTGAAATAAGGGTCAAAGACATGTTTTGTGAAACATATAGCAAGCCTTTCTGCATAGCAAGTGTTTGTAACATACTAGGGAGTAAGAAAAAATGTTTATTACATCAAACTTATAAGCAATGATTGATTATCTATTATTATATGCTCAGCTCTATAAAATGTAGTGAGATAGGCCCAAGCCTTACTGAAAAGAGAATTATATAATTCATTTTGCTAAGGAACAGCATAAAACATTTCATAATTGAGAGATTGTGTAGTACTGACTGAAACTCTATAGCAGTTCAGAAGATTTGAAACTAAGAAGGCACCTCTTTCCTTTAGAAATGATGATTACTTACGAAAGGCCAACAGCAATTGAATATTTGCCATCTGGCAACTGTCACAGCACTCACTGTAAATCAGATTTAATAAACCCAAGCCCTTTTAAAGGTGAAGGTGTTTTATGCTATTTAGGGAGAACTCCTAGGAGTCTCCCTAGGAGAGTCCTATCTCCTAGGAGGCTGACTCAAGAAAAGTACATGGAAACTGAAAGTAAATGCCTCCTAGTGTTGGGAGAAATAATTCTACCTGGCTGGGATGTGACATTGTTGGAATACATTTATTAAGGGAATTCATGTTCATTGTCTTCATTGAGGAGAATAAAGCTGCATTTAACCAGTTAAAGTTTGAATATATCGGGGTGGACATTTGGTGGTGCCCATTGGGCTGCATTTTCCAGGTCAGTACTGCCAGTGAACTCAAGCAGAATGTATGCCAGTGGCTTTTCTGCTTCTGGCTTGCATTCTCTGTAAGAATATAGCACAACCTGTATAAATATTTCTCTTTACTATCAGTTAGCTAACTGGGAAGCTGCACTTCTCTCAAAAGTGACTGTGAACAGCCCCCCAACCATCAATACAGAGGGTTGGAAGTAGTTGTTTTCAGGTATAAGTGTGGGGCCTTAAGTATTTGCTGAGTAAAGTTCAAGTAAATTGAAATTGTCTTTAAAACATAGCTGTGTAACATCACTAATCATCAGATAAATGCAAATCAAAAGTATGCAAATCAAGATATCACCTCACCCTGTTAAAATAACTATTATAAAAAAAAAGACAACAGTTAAAGAAGATGTGGAGAAATTGGAACTCACATACACTGTTAGTGGGAATGCAAAATGGTGCAGCTGCCGTGGAAAATAGTATGATGGTTCCTCAAGAAATTAAAAATAGAATTACTATATGATCCAGCAATCCCACTTCTGGGTATTTATCCAAAAGAATTGAAATCAGGAGACATTAACATCCTATGTTCATTGCAAAACTATTCACAATAGCCAAAATATAAAAACAAAATAAATGTCCCTTGACAGATGACTAGATTTAAAAAATGTGGTTTATCCATATAATGGAATATTATTCAGCTGTTAAAAGGAAAGAAATTCTATAATACACAACATGTATGGACTTTAAGTACATTACGTTAAGTGAAAAAGCCAGTCACAGAAGGACAAATACTGCATGATTTCACTTATATGAGGTATCTAAAATAGACCCATAGAAGCAGAGAGAAAAACAGTGTGGTTGCAAGGTGCAGGGGTAGGGGGCAATGGTGAGTTGCTACTGAATGGACATAAAGTTTAAGTAATGCAAGATGAGCAAGTTCTAGAGATTTGCTGTACAACATTGTGTCTGTGGTGAACAATGTTGTCCACTTAAAAATCTGTTAAGAGGGTAGATCTCATGTTAAATATTCTTACCACAATAAAACTTAAAATTAAAGTGGTATACATATCAACAGTACATGCCAAACTAACACCTATAACTGAGAAACTATAACATATATTTTACATATATTATTATATATAAATAAAGTATACCATATAGCACATATACCATATATTACATCAAATATGTAATTATATATAAAATACATATGATACATATTACATATAAAAATGGTCCTCAATTTATGATGAGGCTATGTCTCAATAAACCCATTGTAAGTAGAAAATATCATAAGTCAAAAAAGTGTTTAAAACGCCTAACCTATTGCACATCCTAGCTTAGCCTAGCCTACCTTAAACATGCTCAGAACACTTACATTAGCCTAGAGTTGGGCAAACTCATCAGGCAACACAGTACACTGTACAGTATCAGTTGTTCACCCTTATGTTCACGTGCCTGCTGAGAGCTGCAGCTCCCTGGCATCTCGAGAGTCTCCTACTACATATTGCAAGGCCAGGAAAAGACCAAAATTCAA